>NC_056729.1:27917884-28217884 GCF_019279795.1 Protopterus annectens
CCTTAATAAACTCATACTTTTACATAATGAAAGCAGATCCACCACATCATTTTGGAAGAGCTCCATCATGATTATTTCCGTGATTTTATTTGAAATACTGGTCAGGACTGATGAGTTTAAAATTGTTTGGGTCTGGTACAAACCTAACTTTGTAAACTGGAACCACGACAGATGGCTGCCACTGGTCAGGTATTAACCCTATTCTAACATTTTGTTTAACACAACAAGCAGGGTTTAGTTAAGCATTATTTAATTCCATGTAGAAAATTATAATATATATTGTCTAACCCTATGAAACTTGAATTTTCAATTGAATTAATTAATTAATTGCTAGGCAACAGGACACCTGGAAGCTGATCATTGAATGCTTACTGAATTAAGTAAGGAAGTCAGATGTATGGTTGTGCATGCATGTGTTTGCATGCGGTGTGTGGCTGTTGTGCATGCATGTGTTTACATGTGGTGTGTGGCTGTTGTGCATGCATGTGTTTGCATGTGGTGTGTGGCTGGGCTGTCTTGTGGAGTGGCAATGTTATGGGAAGTGTTTTCTTTAGGTAATGTGTTAGGGGCAGGAGCATGACACTTTTTGTGTGGTATTGCCCATGTCAAGTCCTGATCCCTGTGTAGCACAATGTTATAATTTACCTGCTGACAGGGAGATCATGCAAATACAAAAAAGGGAAATTGACACTTGTTTCCTTTCTTCCTGTCTGTGCATTCTCAAAGATAAGTTGCAGAACCAGCAGATGATGCCTGCAGACCTTGTCCCGTTGCGAAAATAATTTTAGCTGGTTGTCTAGAAACCAATTGATTAGATTTTGTTTGGTTATTGTTAAAGAGAGTATAACTGTTATTGGAATAGTATGTCATACTGACTGGTGCTTAGAAGTTTAAGCAGTTATTTACTGCTTTTGAAATTCAGAATTATGTGTGGTGTGGTCTTATTTTGTATGTTTCACCAAGCACAAATAAATCGAAGCTCCAAAAGGTAAAAATGCTTTAATAAGCACTGTTGAAAACACTCCACACAATGACTGGGTCTGCAAGGTACAGGAAAACAAATAACGTATCCACCAAGACGTTTTCGTCGCCAACTTCATCAGTTATACATCCATTTTGAAAATAAATACTTTATATATAGTGTTTGAATTTCATCACAGATCAGTTAACCAATCATTTAAAACCATTTTTTTTAAATTAATTATAAGAACTAATTAATGCATGACTCCTTGACAAAACAAAAATAAATATACTTCTCAAAAAACATGCATTCTCACTTTATTCCCCATTTGTAGTGAATTATTAAAAAACTTTTTTTAAAAACTTTAAAAACATTGTTTAATATAGTTAAATACAATCTCTGCATTGAAAATAAATTAGGCTTGTGAATCTGAGATTGCTACATAGCACCATCTTGTGGCCATAATATAAGTTGCAACAAAACCAACAAGGGAAGGTTTATTACAATTCAAAAAACTACAGGGGGGGGAGGGGGGGAGACCTTTCCAGACGACACGTCAGGGTTGGAATTAGAAGGGGGCATTACCAACAATCTGAACACCTGGACATTCAGAGGATTCAACATATACAATTACTCCAGTGTTAGTATAGATAAGAGTTGGTTTGATCTTTTTTCGAAAGGCTTTACCTTTGTTCCTACACAAAAAACGGATATTTTCAAACTATTGATAGATATCAAGTTGTTTATCCGTAAAAAGAATTTGGAGCTTTTTTTCAAGGACAAAACTCTTGACTATGATGGACAAGGTCTGAAGCGGAAAAGTACATTTAACCCTCCCACACACCCCCAACTTAAGAATTTTGAATTAAAGGTGGAACATGAAATTAGATCCCACCTGACAACAAAAACTTTTCACTCTAATTTAACACAGGAAGAGAAAAATACCTTAAGAGCTATTAGTGACAATCACAACCTAAGAGTCATGAAACCTGACAAGGGGGGAGGGGTCGTAGTTATGGATACAATCCAATATGAAGGAAAAATGTTGGACTTATTAAACGATCCAGACAAATACACTAGGGTGTCCATCAACGAAGTTAATATAGCGTACAGAAAGATCCAAGTTTTACTATATGATATGCTAATGCAGGGTTCTATAGATCAAAACACTTACAAATTTTTGGTTGTTGATAAGCCAAAAATTCCCTGCATTTTTGGAATACCCAAAGTCCACAAAAACCCCTGTGACCCACCCCTAAGACCAATTGTGTCAGCAGAGGGATCAATAACAGCCCCCTTAGCAAAATTTGTTGATCACAAGATCAAGCATGTACTTGAGGGATGTGACAATGTTCTAAAGGACTCTTGGGATTTTTTGAGAAGAATTAAACCTTCCCTATACAGTGAGAACATTTCATTTGGAACCATGGATGTTATAGACCTTTTTGGCTGTATTCCACATGATTTAGGTTTATCCTGGTTTGAAGAAAAACTGATAGGAAGTAAAAAATTGACACACATTGACCTTACGAATACTTTGACATTGATGGAAATAGTATTAAAAAACAATTTCATCTATTTTCAAGGGGAGTACTTCAAACAAGAAAAGGGTGTTGCGATGGGTGCACATTGTGCACCTGCTTATGCAAACATTATCATGGCCTTTTGGGAAGAAAATTTTCTTCTCAATTCTTCCTTGTTTAACGAAAGCTCCCTTTATACCAGGTTTTTAGATGATTTGTGTTTTTTTGGAAGGGTAGTAAAGAAAATTTTAACAATCTTTTGATGTATGTAAACAATACCTCAACTTTTTTGACATTTACCAGTAATTTTGACAAGCAGGAATTGAAATATTTAGATGTTCATATAGAGAAAAAAGAAGGGAAATTTACATCAAGAATTTTCAGGAAGGAAACCTTTTCTAATTCTTACCTGCATTTTACCAGTTGCCATCCCCCCCATCAGAAGAAGGGGGTTGTAAAAGGGCAATTGGTAAGGTCCAGCAGAATGACTTCTCACAATAAGGTTTTCCTAGATGAAACCAATTTTTTAAGGGACCTTTTTATTCAGAGAGGGTACCCCATGGAAATGTTCAACAAAGTACTTGAAGAAGTCAATATAAAAAGAGCAGATGCTTTTGCACCTATTTTAGGTAAGGAAGAAAAATTGACTCACAACCAAGGCCAGGTAAGCAGCTTTGGGGAAAAGGAGACAGGGCTAATTACCACTTTCAATGAACAATCAGCCTTTGTTAGGAATATATTTTCTGGGGAATGGTATAGTTTTTCAAAATTTTCAGATCTTGAATATATTTTCGACAAAGAGTTAACCCATGTCTACCGTAAAGGGAAAAGCATTAAAAATTACTTGGAAGGGGGGATGAAAGATAACAAGTGTAATAATAGTACTAAATCCAAGAAAGGATTATACAAATGTGGGAGATGTAAATATTGCATGCATTTGAATTGTGGGGAAACAATGTTTTTGGAAGCAAGAAACATGACCCTGCATTTGAATACATTTGCCAATTGCGACACCAAAGGCATCATATATTTAGCTGTTTGTAAAAAATGTCCCTGTTTTTACGTTGGAAAGAGTGAAAGAAAGCTCAGACAGAGAATATATGAGCATTTATATGATGTTAGGGTGATGAATGAGAAAAATGCATTGAGCAAGCATTCAACTAAATGTAGTACCACAGGTTATTCTTTCTTTATATTAGAAGTAGTTCCTACTAATCCAAGAGGTGGGATGTGGGAAACACTCATTGAATACAAAGAATTGTACTGGCAACTTTTTTTAGATGCAAACCGTAACTTTGGGCTCAATGATATGGTATCTTTGGCCCCGGTTTTGAAGATGAGAGCTGCAAAGCTTTAATTTAAAAGGGGTCCATTTGGTTCACCTTTATTGTCAGGTTTCTTTGTATATAATCACAAAAAATATATACATACATATTTCTTTTCTTCCTAGATTGTTTAAATTTCTGGCTGTTGGTTTTGTTGCAACTTATATCATGGCCACAAGATGGTGCTATGTAGCAATCTCAGATTCACAAGCCTAATTTATGTTCAATGCAGAGATTGTATTTAACTATATTAAACAATGTTTTTAAAGTTTTTAAAAAAAGTTTTTTAATAATTCACTACAAATGGGGAATAAAGTGAGAATGCATGTTTTTTGAGAAGTATATTTATTTTTGTTTTGTCAAGGAGTCATGCATTAATTAGTTCTTATAATTAATTTTAAAAAAATGGTTTTAAATGATTGGTTAACTGATCTGTGATGAAATTCAAACACTATATATAAAGTATTTATTTTCAAAATGGATGTATAACTGATGAAGTTGGCGACGAAAACGTCTTGGTGGATACGTTATTTGTTTTCCTGTACCTTGCAGACCCAGTCATTGTGTGGAGTGTTTTCAACAGTGCTTATTAAAGCATTTTTACCTTTTGGAGCTTCGATTTATTTGTGCTTGGTGGAGCCTTGCTTTACTTTTCTTGGTTCATTTGTTTGCTTTTGGCTCAACTACTTTTACTTATTTTGTATGTTTCATATACTAGAATAGGATAAAACATTCTGGGAAACAACATATCTATCAGTTTTTCACCTTTAATATCAATCAACAGCAAAATGTCTATACTGAGTATTAATTCGCATAGTTTATTCATGTTACCTTATATTACACCATGTTCATTTCCTCCTTCTGATGCTTCATCTCCTCGTCCTTTCCTTGCTTTCCATGCCCTAGTTAATCTTGTTTTCCCATTTCTCCTTTTTATTTTTTCCCTTTTCCCTATACTTTTTTTCACACTCCACCCTTACCACTTCAACTTTCTACCTTCTCTCTGCCTCAGCTCCTGTCTTTGTAAATAATGTAAAAGTTTGTAAATAGTTAATATTGCTGTACATTTATTGGTTTGCAATTTCATTTACTAATGTGATTTGCTAATTTTTCACGCTGTTGTACTGTCTGTTATTAATCTGGATAATGGTATTAGCTTATAGTTTAACTTGCTGCTGTGGTCTGTTTACAGTAATTCTTATTTCATGGTTTGAAAATATCTTGACGCACTCTGCACTTGGTTACCTTGGAATGTAACCCTGGGAAAGCTTGAATAGGTCCATTTGGATTAGTACTTTCTACAGTCAACAAACTTTAAATATAAATCAATCAATCAATCAACCACATTTGCTTGATGGCAGAAGGAGACAATAAGCCAATTTAATTTGCCATTTATTTCCCTGTCATCTCTACATTCCAAATGCCCTTTTCCCAATTGTCTAGCACTGTGCTGACTGCATCTGTGGATTTCCTATCCGTAATCTATTCTTTTGAAGATCCAGGAAACAGTTAGCCCCTACAATCTTCTCTCTGTGCCCCATCCTTCCCTCTCTCTACTTCATCTTCAGAGTGATTCCTTCACATTTCCAAAACTTGATCATGTGCACCAATATTATGCCCCCATGTTTCTTCTGGTGTCATGTGAGGAGAAGACCTCTAGCTCTACTAGCCTCTTATCATATTCCTTCCCCTCCATCCCACAGATCATCTGAGTAACTTTCTTCTCTATTCCTTACAGCAGCTTGATTCATTTTCCTTATATGGCCTCCAGCACTGCACACAGTATGCAGGGTGTGGTCTGATCAGGGCTTTGTAGGTGGAAGTATTAACTCCTTGCTTTTGGAACATGTTCCCTTGATGATACCCCTCAGCATTATGTTTGCTGCTGCCACTGTTCTCTCTCTCTCTCTCTGCTCCTGGGGTTCCACACTTCCCAACTGATACTTCACAGTAGATTTGATGCTGCTTAAAGTACAGTATTTTTTATGAGACTAAACCTCAAATGTCAACTTTCTGCCCACTTATTTAGCCTTTCCAAATTGTTCCATAGACTCTTCTCCTCACACTGCACTGCTATACCTGTCTTTGTATCATCAGCAAAGAGTTGGATCTTATTCTTTATTCCCACAGATACATTAAAGATAAGCACATGGAAGAATACCAGATGCAGGACAAACCTCCATGCTGCTTTACTAATCACTCTCCTAATTATCGATGGCTTCTTGTCACAACCCTCTATGCTAACTGTTCTTGGAGCTTTTCTATTGTTATCATCATTTTTGCTGTTGTTTCTAGATTAGTGTATTGATGCATTTTGTCATTCACATGGAAAGAGGACCATATATAGTGCAATGAATTTGAATATTTCAAATTGTTCCGTTTCATATATATGGATACTGTGGATCTTGGGATGTTGTTTTATTAAATGATTAGGTATCTATTTTTCTTGTGCTTATTTAATCTGATGTTATAGAGCAGTCATACTTAGCATTCAACCATTGGTTCTCTCACCAAATACAGTAAGTTCCAGGCATATAATACTAATATATAGAACATAATATGTAATGTGAAACATTTTGCTAGACCAGCAAAGATTGTACAATAGAATATTTTGATCCAATAAGCTTCAATTGTGTTCTGGTATTTTGGTAGTGAGCCTGTAAAGCACTTCTCTCTTTATTTTGCCATTCCAGTCTCTGTAAGAAATGGTATCTGTTGCTTGTGCGGTCAGGATAAAACAGACGAACAGTTGTTTGTTTGGTTCAATCAGCGTTATTGTTTTTGGTTACTTGAAGTTCATTTCTAGCCCTTTTTGATCCTTGAGCACTGTATCACCCAACTTGCTCAATATATCTTCACCATCAACTCTGCACCTCATGGCTTGAAGAAGTTGCACTCTCAATCCCGGTTCTGACACCATGTCACTCATTTGGTCAGGATAAAACAGACGAACAGTTGTGGGTTCAGTTCATGCAGCTTTACTACACACAAACACATTAGGACTGAGGCTTAGTAAAAACAGGCTGACTACTACACTCATACATGTTAACACTCTGACTGTTCTCTCAAAATGGCACTGCTGCCTGCACGTGCTCACTATCTATATACACGTAGCTACATCTGGAAATGCTTCTTAAAGTTACACACACAAGCTCTGTTCTACATCCTCCCTCTCGGAGAAATAGATCATATGCCAAATGACAGTATTCAATGACATGCAATTATACAGAAATGATCTTTTGACATGCAACTCTACAGAACTAATTTTTTGACATACAATCATACAAAATTAGACACATATAAAACAATCATGGCCAGATTGCTGTGTATTTTACACTAGGTCTAGAAATACAACCTGACTGTGTAACATAAAAATCAGAATTGGATCTAGCAGCGGGGACTGTCTTCAAGGAATATTCTACTCTGGGGACATCTCAGATATCATGCAGCTTTATTACACGCAAATACACACACACACACACACACACACACACATATATATATATATATATATATATATATATATATATATATATATTTTTTTTTTTTTTCACTTTACTTTGTCAGCAGATTATTTTTTGTCAACAACGTGAACTGCAGTATCACTTTACTGACAGATCAGATTACTAGTAGTTAATTTTGGGAAAATGAAGTGGGTTGGTGTTAGGGCTGGGAGTGTGTGCATGCAAGTGTTTGCAGGTTAGGCTTTGAATTAGGGATAAGTAATAGGATAGATTTTAGGTGTTTTTGTGGAAATGCTAGTAGGTTAGGGTTAGAATTAGCATTAATCAGTATGAACATTGTCAGGGTTGCACTGAGATCTAGAGTCTGTATCATAGGTATGATGCTGCAATATTGTTTCAGACATCAGAAGAAGATGCCTGCAGTTTCTCCTGTATTCTATACTCTCAGATTCTACTAAGTAGGATCTTGGTTCAGCACATATGCCTCTCGCTTGACCAATTCGATCAAAGCCTTTTGTCATTTGCATCCTCATTGTCTCTCCTTCTTTTAACAGACAAAGAAATCTGCTCATTTTATCATAGCTGGACTTCTGAAAGGAACACTTCTTAAAGAGTTGAGCTTTGATTGCTCTGGTGTTTTTAGCATTAGACATCAACAACCTAAAACTGATAAGCAAGGTTGTTCTGGTTTGCCAAGATAGAAGTCTCTGAGCAGGTGAGCCTAGTAGGTTGTCACAGGGTATACTTCTGAGATTAAGTAAATTCAAGAAGATATCGGTATTATCATGCTTTGACCTCTCTAGTAATTGCTTTGCACTCTGTACTGCACATTCAGCAAGGGCATTTGACTGTGGGTATTCCGGACTACTACTAACAAGGATGAAGTCCACTCTTTTGCAAATTTCTAAAACAACTGACTGGTAAACTGGGTACCATTGTCAGAAATAACTTTGGGTGGACTACCATGGACTGAGAAATGACATTTCATCTTAGTAATAACACCACTGGACGTTAGGTTAGGTAGCAAATTGATCTCAAACTAGTTCAAATAAGAGTCTACCAACACTAAGAAATATTGATTGTTGCACTCAAATGTGTCAGCGGTTACTGTTGACCAAGGTAGTTCAGGGATCTGGCTTAGTTGAAGTGGATCTTTTTGCAAATGCGGTTTAGTGCTATTGCATAGTGAACAAGATGAAAGCACTTTATCAATGTCCTTTGACAGAGAAGGCCAAAATACTACTCATCTCACCCTTCTTTTGGTAGCTTTGGAACCTGGGTAGCCACAATGCAAAATCTGAATGCATTCATGTTGTAAGGAAGTATGAACAATAACTTCTGGATCTTTGAAAATAATACCATCTTCCATCAGCATCTCATCTCTGTATGGAAAATAAGGTTGTACTTCTGGTGGTACACAGGATTGCTTTGATGGCCATCCAATATTCATGAAGTGGTTGAGTTTCTGAAAAATGGAATCAGTCTTTGTATGATCTCTTAGCTCATCAAGTCTTGTGGTAAAAAAAATAAGCACTTCCATGACATCAAAGTCAAAATTCTCTACATCAAGCTGTTCCATGGAATTTCTGAGTGATATGGATAAGGTATCAGCCAGATAAAGAAGTTTGCCTTTTGTGAAGACCACTTTGAAATTATACGTTTGTAATCTGAGCATCATTCTTTATAGTCTTGCTGGAGCGGTGTACATAGGCTTCTTTAAAATAGTGACTAGAGGCTGATGATCAGTGTCGACTTGGATAGCTTGGCCATTAATACAATCATGGAACTTCAAACATGCGAACACAATTGTCAAAAGTTCCTTCGCAATTGAGCATACTGCATCTCAATTTGGGTAAGAGTTCTAGATGCAGAAGCAACAGGTCTGCCTTCTTGAAGAATAACTGCACCAAGACCGAACTTTGAAATATCACAGGAAAGAACTACTGGTTTTGTGGACATCATAGTATCTCAATGTAGATGGGTTGGCAATTTGTTGTTTGAGGATATCAAATGCTCTCAGGTGTTGTTCTAACTATGACCAGGTAACATTTTTGCATGTCAGCTATCTCAAACGTGCTGATAACTCACTAAAGTCAGGGATAAATTTGCCCAAATAGTTAACTATACCAATGAAATGCTGTAGGGATTGGACATTGTCTGGAACTGGCATCTCAAGAATTGCTGCTTGTTTGGGAGGGTCTGGTCATAAGCCTGTACTGGTAAATAAATTACTTACATAAGTAACTTCTGATAGTCTGAATTTACACTTCAGAGGATTAAGCTTCAAGTTCACTTCACACGCTCTGTCCAGAAATGTCCTGAGGTTTCTGTCCTGCTCTGCTTCACCATTACCTCTAACCAGTAAATCATGAACTATTATAGCACATGGATAGCCCGAAAAAATTTGCTCCACTGCATGCTGAAAGACCTCACTAGCAAAATTGATTCCAAAATGCATCCTGAGGAATCTGTATCTACAAAATGGTGTGCTGAATATAGTCAGTAGTGAAGAATTGCAATCAAGCATTACTTGCCAGAATGAGCTCTTTGCACCTAAGACAGAAAAAAAAGTGGCATTTGGCATGAGGGTGGCAACATCCTCAACTGTACCCATAGGATGATGAGGTCTCTTTACTGCCTTGTTCATGTCTCTTGGGTCAATGCATATTCTGATTTCATCTGAACTTTTCTTATGAGCAGCTACCACTCAGTTAGTTCTGTGACTGGACAAATCACACTTTACTGCACTGTTTAGTCTAACTGGACCTTGATTTTGTCCTGCATAGCTACTGGAACTCTTCTCACTAGTCTGACCACTGGACTGACCTCTGGATCTACTTTCATGGAGTACACAACTGGAAGTTTGCCTAGCTTGTTGTTGAAAACATCAGTATACTCTGAGAAAACAGCATCAGCGAAGCTGGAACTGGGATGTGTGCTTACATGATGGACTTCTTTGGTAAAAGAAAGCAGTTTCATTCTTAAACTGTCTCTGAGACCTGATAATAACTGCACAGATCTTCTGACTACATAAAATTGCAAGCTGTAACTGTTCCCAGCCAAATAGCATGAAAGCACTACTTTGCCTTCATTTTGAATCTCTTCACCTGCATAAGCAGCAAGCTTTGCACAATTAGCCAAATAAGATGCTCACCAGCTCTCACTCTAGCAAATGTTTCTGCTGCCATTACATTGCACTTTGAACCAGTGTCTAGTTTGAGCTCTGTGAGTTTACCATTGATCAGGACAGTACAAAATACTTTGTTCTTTGCCAACAAATCTACTGCATTAACCTTTTCACTGACTACTGATACACCATCTACATAGAAAGTAGGGTTGCAGCTTTCTACATGGTCGACTTGCTTTTTTGAGTGACCTTTCTTAATAACTGAATGAGGCTCGCTTGAGTTACAAAACTTTTGAAAGTGGTTCCATTCTTTACACTTGAGGCATTGCTGACCAAATGCTAAGCAGTTCTTTCTTTTAGACTTTATGATTGGCACAACAATTATGATAGTTAACAATAAGACGACTTGAGTTTTGCTGATTCACCCTTATACTGTACTGATCATGTTTGTTTTGCTGAGCTAGTCTTGGAACTTGCTAGAAAGTTACGGGATCTCCCAGATGAACCTGTAGGAGTTGCAGCTGCTAAGTGCTTAGGCCTGCCTCTGCTTGCCAAGTGTTGCATGCTGTTATGTTTGCTCTAGAGGCTGCTGAAACTAAGCTCTTATCACTTGCAAGCATACTTGCGTGCCTTTCTGTGGATTTGACAAATCTTTATAGCTTTGCTCAACATTAAATCACTGTCATGAACCAAAATCTTTCTCACTGTAGCACTATTAACACCACACACAACCCTGCCCTTTATTAACTCATCTTTCAAATCACTAAATCTGCATGTTTTAGCCTTATTTCTCAAGTCAGTGATATAAACTGCAAAATTCACCTGCCTTTTGGTCTGTTGCATTAAAATAGGTGCCTGTCTAATGTAACATTTGTCTGGGGGTTGCAAATTTCTCTAAATTTACATTTCAAGCACTCAGGATCCTCTCTTGATTCAGCCAGTACAACAATATGGTGGTTTTCCCCTTCTCCTGCATATACTGCTGGTGCATATACAAATGAACAGTCTCTTTCAATGGCCTCTGACCCAGCTAATTTATGCAAAATAAATGCCCTTGTACATGCATCTTTGTCAGAAAAAGCTGCTTGTATGAAAATATCATATTCCTGCTCAAATGCTCTCCAATTCTCTGCAATATTATCATCAAACACAAGTGGACTGGGTCTGCAAAATGCCTCTGCGATATCAAAACACAGTAGTGAAGGTGCTTGGAATTATGTAGAAACATACACACATAAATATATGTCAGAACTTGTAATTATGCCCAACAGCACAACAGACTCTTTGAAATAACTGTACTTTGACAAATAAGTCTCCATAGCACAAGAACACTTTAAAATCACTGTACTTTGTGAAATCACTCCTTAGTGTAAGAAATACTTTGAAATGTCTGTACTTTGCGAACAAACTGTACACAGCAGTAGAAGCTCAAAGTAAGAAACACTTCAAAATTAATACACTTTGCAAATAAACTGTATACAGCACAAGACATTTCAAAATGGCTGTACTTTGCAAAATGACTCTATACAGTGTAAGAAACACTTCAAAATGTCAGCACTCTGTGAATAAATGTACACAGCACAATAAACTTTTTCAAAATGGCTGTACTTTTCTAAAGATCTCCACAATCTCTTAGTACCAGAAGAAAGTACACTTGATAGTTTTGTAATTGTGTAACTAATTCTCTCTAAGTATCCTTTTTTGTATATAGGCCATATGTATATATTGTATATAGTTTGTTCTTTGAATTATTCACAGTCTAGTAGTATTTATATTTATTGTCTTTTTGAAAATCAGTAAAATTATTTGAAGAAAAGAAATGGGTATACTTTGACTGTACTTTGCAAATAACTGTACTCTGCACACAGCAAACTCTGAAATAACTGCACCGTAATAAAGCACACACTCTGCAAGTACTCTGTATACTCTGAGATACTTCGAACAACTCTAGTTATGCTTTGAATGGCTTTGGTCAATGCAAAATTGCAGTTTATTCCCAAAACACAGTCTTTTACTAAGAACATGCAGTCGCCTTGCTCTTTAAGCTTATTTTGCCCTTTTATTGTAATTGTTATGCCCATTTAACCTCTTATCATGTTCGTTGTACTTATCTTGTGCTTGTTTTATTTTAAACATGCTCGTTTTGCAAACCAGAGGTAATTCTGAGCCCCATATAAATATTTCTGATAGTTTTATCAAATATCATGGTTTCAAACACTTTGTTTAATTAATAATGCATTTTGTGCCTTTCGTTCGATTAATAATGCATTTTGTGCCTTACAAATGCTCCATTTCATTTTCTTTGCAAAATAGATCATCTGTGCAAGTTCTGGTTACCTGAAGTTTGTTTCTAGCCCTTTTTGATCCTTGAGCACTGTATCACCCAACTTTCTCAATATACCTTCACCATCAACTCTGCACCTCATGGCTTGAAGAAGTTGCACTGTCAATCCCGGTTCTAACACCATGTCACTCGTTTGGTCAGGTTAAAACAGATGAACAGTTGTGGGTTCAGTTCATGCAGCTTCTTTAAACACAAACACATTAGGACTGAGGCTTAGTAACTAAAATAAACTTATAAACAGACTGACTACTACACTCATGCATGTTAACACTCTGGCTGTTCTCTCAAAATGGCACTGCTCCCTGCATAAGCTCACTATTTATATGCATTATGCCTACATCCGGAAATACTTCTTAAAGTTACGCACACACACACTCTGTTCTACAGTATCCAACATGATGAAATTTCTGTATCTTCTGCAAGGCCCTTGACATTAAATATTAGCCTGTCTGTGTGTTTCTACTAGATGGACTGTTGTATGGAATAATGCAAGTTATTTGCAATGAAAGTTATTTTTTATCTTACCCCAAGGGACAGAGAGTTCGAGGGTTGGTATGTAAACAAAAAGGATATGTTTAGAACGTCATTACCCCTGCTTATGAAGTTAACAAAAACTCTCTCACACTTTGATAACATTTAATATGGAAAGGTTAGAATCAGTGAGGCCACCCCCACAAAGAAGCTGGTCACAAGTGGAGTCCCCCAGGGCTCTGTGCTAGGCCCACTCCTCTTTGGCATCTACTTCTCAGACGTCAATGTCAAAGGCCTCTGGCTAACCAAATGCGCAGATGACTGCAAACTGGCAGTAGTAAATGAATCCTCCAAAGATGAGAACACCCTTCAGGAAGGTCTAGCACAGACAAACATTTGGTGCCAAAGCTGTGGCTTAAAACACAATACCAAGAAATACATTATAGTACCTTTTGGGAAGTCTGCTACCGCAGGTAACTAAGTCATTAATAAAACACCCTTAAAATTGATTCACTAGTCAGGGATCTGGGAACTCATGTAGATAGTAACCTAGTCTTCGACCAACATGTGCCCAAGGTAGTAAAAAAATGCTTTTATGTTGCTTAGCTTATAAGCAAGGGCATGGCATCTAGGTCCAGAGAGATCATCATACCACTGTACTCTGTCCTCATCAGGTCCATCACAGAGCATGGTGCCCCCTTTGGCAGGTACATGACCAGACACATGTAGTAACTGGAACATCCACAAAGGTTCCTTGCAAAAAGAATACAGGGCATAAACACAATGTCCTATGCTGATTGCCTCAAACCCTGTCTCTTTACTCTGTATCATACAGACTTCTGAAAGATGATCTTTGCCTGGCATGCAAGGCATGCTTGCACCATTTTGATAATTATTTTGCACATCCGCAAAACAAACAGCATCAGAACTGCTAGATTAAAATACCTAAATTTTGCATTCAGCATAAATAGGACATGTTGGAGAGACAAATATATTTCTCAGAGAATTCCCATTCACTGGACCAGGCTCCCGATACACATGAAGAAGAGATCCTCCATATGCCTATTTAAGCACAACTTGGCCATATGGATGGGTAATCAGAAATTCACTATTGATCTAGCTCCTATGTCTCTAATGGACAGAGGCAGTCAGTAAATCCTCCAATAAATCAAATATAAATCAAATTTGTGGGTCACAATTGGGTTACACAGCTAGGCTTTTTAAGGGCCCTAGTGATTGTTAGCCTAGTACACAACTATGTACCTATGAACCTATGAACAACACTATGCTTTAAACCAGTGACTGACCTCAGTATAGTCCCTATATTACCTATGAGTACTCACACAGAGTAACCAAAGATGACAAGTCTGTGCTCTGTAAGCAACATGGCCAAGGTTTAATTCCACATTAGTCTGATTTGTCCATGCTTGCTAACAGTGTATTGAATATTTGGTTTAAATGGCTGGTATAATTACAACAGTTTCTACTGTGCACATGAATAGGCCCCTATTGAAGTGTGAGCACTCATAACTCCAAGTGCTATCAGACCAGAAAAAAAAAGCAGACTGCAAATCTAGGAGAAGATTGAATCTTGAACATCGCTCCTCTCCTTTAAACTTCATTTTTTGCAGGGGACAAGCCCCCCACATCCCCCTTACTTATATATACCAACTCCAATATCACCGTACCTCAGAGAAAAGGGAGTCCTAGAATGGCCATCTCAGACTTAGTATTTGTAAGTCCGCTCTTTTGACCTTTCAGTCTCCATGTTTCAGGACTTGCTTATGGTGGGTCCTGACATTTCTAATGATTACCATGTGGCCATGTGGGCTTCAACAATGTTAATGAAATCTTAGAGTTCTGAATTCATTCCTGGGATATGCAGGTTATTTATTTATTTATTCATTCATTCATTCATTCATTCATTTATTTTCTGCTCATTTTAGAAAGGCTTGACGTTTTTACTCATATATAAATTGGATAAGTTAATTGTTTTATTAAGAACCCTTTTCAGCCATGACCCAGTCACCAAGGCCAATATGCAATACAAAGGGACAGTTTTGGGTA
This sequence comes from Protopterus annectens, assembly GCF_019279795.1. NCBI lineage: Eukaryota > Metazoa > Chordata > Ceratodontiformes > Protopteridae > Protopterus > Protopterus annectens. The sequence goes on from NC_056729.1 coordinate 27,933,167, forward strand.
ACCAAACAGCCATCATGCTTTTGAGAAAAAAAAAAAACAAAGTGCCTGTAGAAAAGACTCACAAGCAGAAGGAGAGCAGGCCAGACTCCATGCAGGCAATAACCAGGGTGCAGTATTCTGGACTCTGCAGCTGGAAAGCAGATTGTAATAACAGAGGCCATGCTGCTTTTTCCAGCACTCTCTGTGTTGTTACATTGTTTCTGTAGCACATCAAAGTCAAATTGTTAGAAAAAGTGTGACATGATGTAACTGATATATTTATAAATATGCACAAAAATATTCTGACTATGAAATAATGGAATCTTGCTGTAGTGAAAACGTAAGCACTGCTACAGAATCACCTACAGCAGTGCATTCTTCAGTGCTGCATATATTTTACAATAGTAGTCTGCAAGCTTTTGCAAAGTTATTCTGCAATACATTTGTTGGATCTTTTGAACTAAAGAGGATGAGCTACAGCTACTCTTATGTCATATTTTTCACTATGACACTGCTATATTAAAAAAATGTTAAATGAGGCTACATCATTCAGAACACAAAATAATATCATAAGGTGTTATAATAACCCAAATTGTGGAATAAGGTAAGACATTTAGTCTAGTCAGAGGAAAGAATATAGCAACTTAACTAATATTTTGCTCTTGCAGTATTCTTTAGTATGTAGGAGTACTGTGTGAGTAATCATGCATGATGCTGTATCAAGAAAACAAAAGCGGGGACTGGGTAAGGCCATTCATTTATTTTTATAAATACTTTCTCCCTCTGTATTCCAGAGTCAGGGACATTGGTAGGATTCTAAAAAACTGTACACCAAACAACTCTGAGTTGAGTTATTAAAGGGCAGTGTATTTTTTGTTGGATATGTAACAAAAAGAGTTCATGTGCAATATGCTTGTGAATTGTAGCACTGAATATGCAGATTTATAGATAAGTCACAAAAGCAAGTGTATGTTGGCTTCCATTATGATTATACAAATACAAAGGCAGGCAGGCAAACATGTGTGTGTGTGTGTGTGTGTGTGTGTGTGTGTGTGTGTGTGTGTGTGTGTGTGTGTGTGTGCAAGCATGCAGAATTATAGTAAGGGTGTGACCAAGGGGGCAGCCATCCCGGCCACAAAGTGTTAGAGGGCACGATGGAGAAATGCAATTCCTGCATTCTTTTCTCTGTACCACCATTTCTAAATGCCAGTACAGAAAGGCACTTCAGCACTTCATGTGTGTTAAGCTCTTGCAATAATTTAAAAAAGTACAAGTTGCTTTTTATGCTGTGAATGCAACAATCTGCTTGCACTACAGAATACAAAAGTCTTGCTCTTGAGTAGCACTATACTAGAGGCCAACACCGAGTGCTCGGTGAGCCAGGTATGGTTTTGTGTTTGTGTGAGAGTGTGTATGTTTAACTATCTACAGTGTGTGTGTGTGTGTGTGTGTGTGTGTGTGTGTGTGTGTGTGTGTGTGTGTGTGTGTGTGTGTGTGTGGGTGTGTGTCTGTATACATACACACATATATATATATATATATATATATATATATATATATGTTTGTCTTTTCCCGGTTAGGGGTCGCCACAGCGGAACTCCACTCCACTAATGATTGGCAGTTGATTTTTTATGGTGCCAAGTTGCCAGCCCAACACCCAACCTTCAGCGAAGGCACGCCCATTCACATGTCTTTCAGAGGCCACTCGACCACGGGGAGGATATGCAGACTCCACACAGAAGGCACTCCAGCCGAGAACGGTATATATATATATATATATATATATATATATATATATATATACAGAGAGAGAGAAAGAGAGAGAAATTTACAATGTGTACACAGGTACACAGAGGGAAATAAAACCTATTCTTAATAAGCTTACACTTATTCCTTTTTATATACAGATGCTAACATATGCAACTACTTGGCAATAGGGCTTTCTATGCTAAGAAGGCAACATATCTATGGGCAATATATATGTGTGGTAAAAATACGTGTCCACAAAACTTGCCCCCAACAAGCATAACAATGGAAGTACTGTCATCTACATAGAGTGGTTTCTAAAGAAAACCTCACAAATGTAAGCAAGTTCATAATATATAGGTACTATCCTCAATGCAAGTTTTCAACTTCAACAAACAAGTGGCTGGAACACTACTGTCATGTACACATTGAACACAGACCTAAAATGTAACACAGCACAACTAATGTGACATAAAATAATTAGACATACCTCGGTATCAGGCAGCTACACTATTTTTCTATGTAGAGGTAATCCTATACATGTGAACATCTCAGAATATTGCAGACTAATTGCATACTAGTCATATCTTTAATGGACCTCATTAACATGCAATATTTCAGAATTATGGGGACGGATAGCACACAGTGCCAATGTCTGCCAACACTTGTCAAGTCCAAAAGTATGTTGCAGAATCCAAATATCTTGCAGAGGAAGCCAGCTCTGTTAGTGTACAAGGAAAATACCTTTACTATAATCCAAGCAGGCTGGTTTTAGTTAGTGTCCCAAGCAACTGTAAGAGTTAATTAGGGGTGGGGAGGGGGTGATGAGGGTCTTCGGAGGAGGCACGGGGATGACATGCTGGCATAAGGCAGGCCATTCTTGAAGCTTCAGTGAAGCCCAGAGCCAAGAACAGTGGCCAGAGTAGGTGAATATGCACTCACAACTTTAGGAAGGATGTGGACTCATCTGAAGAGATGCTTATGCCTAACAGCTTACAATGGTGGGGGGATGCTCCCAATACTGTGCCAAGTCATCCTCAGATTCTAGCAGTGTTGGCTCCCTGTCTCACTCTTCTCCTGCACCCTGTCTTCAGTAGTCCATAACAGCTGGTAAACCTGGTCTGGAGGGTTAAATATTTGGGTGATGCTGTACAACTGTGGCATCACAGAGAGGAGGATTTGGAGAGCCACACTTCCTAAGAAGTCATCACATCCATCAGTACCACCACAGACTTACAAAAAAGAAAAGGAAAAACAGTTTGGCAGATAAACATAATTATTATGCTGGACATATTACCAAGGTGAGAGATGAGCAGAGTTACAGAAATATCTGGACGTTTTAGGTATGTCTTGAATATTGTAGACAGTCTGCTATATGTGGTCGTCTGAGCAGTATAACTATATTTGTGTCTATTACTGAATAGAGTAATGCAATGTGTAACACAGAGTTGATATTAGTTACGCAATTACTGTGTTCACAAGTTAAGTGTAACAATGCAGTAACATATGACTTCCAAAGCCAGATCCAGCAGTTGAAGTCACTAAATAATGGCATACATTTTAGATTCAGACTTCATATCCTTTGTAAAATGCATGCTAACCCAAATCCTGTTATTCTAGCAACTTTCAGTATTTAAAATCTTTGTCCAGATTTCTTGTGCTAAGAGGTTGAAAGGTATGGTTGGAACTTCTCCATGAACATTTCTCAAACGCATGTTGGAACTTGCATAAACCAGGGAAGAACAGCTGCTTCTTTGCTACCATCCTTTTGGAATGCATGGAGTGCTGCCATACACTGGGAGATGAGTGCTCCTTCAGCAGGTACTCATGTTCTGTGTGTGTGCGTGTGTGTGTGTGTGTGTGTGTGTGTGTGTGTGTGTGTGTGTGTGTGTGTGTGTGTGTGTGTGTGTGTGTGTGTGTGTGTGTGTTTGTTTGTGTAAAATGCCTTAGTTGAGTATGGCAGGTTAGTTAATTAGCTTGCTCAGGCTCAAATGCTGTACCTTTTTTACAGGAGACAAAAGCCTTAGTCCTCTACACCAAGTACCAGATTGTTCTCACTTGGTCATCACAGCTGATTGACATGTGCTGAAATGGGTAATTTTGTCTTTCAATGTGCGGACAAAGGTGATCGCTGTGCCTAACCTCCGGGAAAAAAGAAGAAGAAGAAGAAGATTGGTTCATACATTTTGTTTCACTACTTAATGGAAAAAAAATATTCTAAAGTGCAGGGTGCATTTTCAGTAAATGTGAGTTTCAGTGCATTTCCAAGGAGAGTGAGCTTCAAGGGAAGAGAAGTTTACTATTTCTATGTGCAACTGTTTTGTTTAGCAAATGTCCACCTGTGTTTATGCTATACAATTAGAAAGCAGTGTTAGTAGCACAACAGGTAACACACTTCCCTTTAGTGCAGAAGGCTGTGGATTCTACTCCCATACCATGTAGCTGGATTGCTGATACTGCAATGCACTTTAAGGGGGAAGGGTGTTGCACTCCTGAGTGTGTCATCCTTTGGATGAGATGTTAAACCTAGAACCCATCTGTATGTGTTAATGGTAGATGCTATGAGATCTTTTACATCCATCTGGGCTATTGAAAAGAATAGGGGAAGTTCCCCAATGCCCTGGCCAAATATCTCCTAGTAGTATAATAACCAAGAAAAGTCTCCCCTCAAAAGTCACTACTAACCTAGTGGGACTAACCTGTTCAACAAAGGATACTTAAATTAAAAGTTTTAAATGAAATCCACATCTCTGCCTTCATTTCAAATGTAAAGAAGAAAATAGTAAGCACGCTGACAGTTTTGAGCAGTGATTATGGTAATGGGGGGGGGGGGAGACAAGTAACAGGACACCAGAAGTGCTGCAGGAGGTGGAGCCTTGCCCATTCCCCTGCCTAGGACCCTACCTGACCTTGATCCAGCTCAGGTGGCATCTAATCACTAGTAGCTGTACTAACCAGTATCTTATACTATTATATAAGACTTTGTGATGTGATAAAATGTAAGGAAATCAGCAGTTATGGATAACATATTACCCAACCACCCATGAGTACTTGTTACATACTCTTAGGACAGGTTACATGATTACATGACAGGACACATGAAACTCTGTGTATCCCACTAGTGACATACACAGGTAAAATGAAATATATTCAACATACATGCTGCTTACACAAAAGGTTTAGCAACCAGATGTTTAGTGACTATTATAGATGTACAAAATAATAACTCGTAGGCTCTTTCTCTTCTGTAAATGAGTTGCATCACTGGTTATTTCCAAGTGCCTGTAGTTATCTGAGTACGAAATTGTGGTTTTAATATACTCATATGCATTGTAAGGTGCATTTTAATATTGTACTACTGATACATTTTGAGAGTTGCTGTTGGATGTGTACAGCTGTTAGGTGTGCATGATTCCTGGAGGTATGCATTGTAGCCAGACCTCTCAACCTCTTAAAGCAGGAAGTCTGGACAAAGCCATCAATAAAAGTGAGACAAAGGCCCCAAAATAGGGACAATCTTTAAATATTGCTCTTACAAACTTAGAAAGTTGGTAGAATTAATAGGTTTTGCATTAGCATGAATTTTTCTGAAGGGTATGAAGTCTAAAACTCAAATGTTTGCCATTATTTTCTAACTTTAGTCTCTAATGGTTTGCCACTAATGTGCCAGAAAACCACAATTTTATGAAAAATGGACCAAAAATATGAGGCAAAAATCTGGACATTCTGCGAAAATCTGTACAGTTGACAGGTATGATTGTAGCTATGCTTCTCTGACTGTGTTAGGTGTTGTGAAGTGGTTTATGGAAAGCAATACTGTAATAAGACATGCTGATGACATGCAACCAAACATCAGGTAAATACATAGAAGATACAACCTAACAGTGAGACTCTAATATAATAATTAGTTTTCTTTTGGAAGATACCTTAGAGACATCACCACCACATGTAGTATCAGTTTTCTAAGCTAACACCATGTATTCCCAACTTAGGGCTATACAGCTATAATTATGGCATGCTTTCCACATGTGGTACAATTATACTTTGTACTGATCACATGTAGAACTAATGTTGAAACTGTCTATATTAGTATAATGCAGTCTACATCCCCTTTTGGATTGGTGCTATGATACTTAATATGTTAGCTCGTTTTAAGTATGTTGTTCTTAGTTTGTAGTATCTCTATGTGAGTCTACAAATTATAGTTAGTTAGCAGCTAGTGCGTGTGTGTGTGTGTGTGTGTGTGTGTGTGTGTGTGTGTGTGTGTGAGAGAGAGAGACAGAGTTTTAACAGCTATTTTGTATATAACTTGTAAGAAGATGTTTAACTGCTGTGACTTTACATACAACATGTGACTACAGAGACCTTCCACCATATATAATTAGTTTCAGATTAGCAATAAAAGATATACCACAGGACTCAGCAAGCTCTGCACAGCATCCAGGAATAGTGCAAGAGCTGCTGCAGGCAATATGGCTGCCGTGCAATCCAGGAATAAGCTCCCGGGATATGCACGAGCGCTCCTGCACTATTCCTGCACGAGCACAGCTCCTGTATGCAAATTACCACATTTGCAGGTAAAAAACATGCAAATTAGGTGAATTTGCAATCCATGAAGCTGGCAGCTGGCCATGCAGGACTAGTGTAATCTGCAGAAATGTACTCGGTTAGTAACCGAGTACATTTCTGCAAACTACAAAATGGAGCCATGACAGCTCCAAATAAATGGTGTATATAATGTGTAAAGCACATTGGCCTGGAAAACAATTGCAAAAATAAAAAAATAATAACTTTTATTTTTTTTTTTTTTGCCGATTTCAGCTATTTAAGCATAGGGCAGCGGCTCGCAAACGGGATCACCCCTAAAATAGAAAAAAAACCCCTTGAAATAAGCATTCTATCAAAAATCATAATTTTGCCATTATACTCAATGGCACCCTGGAGAGGTGGAGCTATGCTCTAAAGAGAAGAGGAATGAAGGTCAGCAGGACTAAGACAGAATATATGTGTGTGAATGAGAGGGAGGATACAGGAATGGTGAGGATGCAGGGAGTAGAGGTGGCAAAGGTGGATGAGTTTAAATACTTGGGATCAACAGTTCAGAGTAATGGTGAGTGTGGAAGAGAGGTGAAGAAGAAAGTACAGGCAGGGTGGAGTGGATGGAGAAGAGTGTCAGGAGTGATTTGTGACAGACGAGTACCAGTAAGAGTGAAAGGGAAGGTCTACAAGAGGGTAGTGAGACCAGCTATGTTATATGGGTTGGAGACAGTGGCATTGACAAAAAGGCAGGAGTCAGAGCTTGACGTGGCAGAGTTGAAGATGTTAAGATTTGAAATGGGTGTGACGAGGATGGACAGGATTAGGAATAAGTATATTTGAGGGTCAACCCAGGTTGGAAGGTTTGGAGACAAAGCCAGAGAGGCAAGTTTACTTTGGTTTGGGCATGTGCTGAGGAGGGATGCAGAGTACATTGGGAAAAAGATACAAAGGATGAAGCTGCCAGGTAACAGGAAAAGAGGAAGGCCTAAGATAAGGTCTACGGATGTGGTGAGAGAGGACATGCAGGTGGTTGGTGTGACAGACCAAGATGCAAAGGACAGTAAGAAATGGAAACAGTTGATCTGCTGTGGCGACCCCTGACGGAAGCAGCCGAAAGAAGAAGAAGACTCAATGGCAGGCAGAAGACAACATGGCCAGTGAACAGTGGTTGCTAAGGGGGAAGGCTCAGTGTCAGACTTGTAATTAGTCATTAGCAGGCAATCCTATGCAAATGAGGGGAATGATACTGAATCCCAGATTTCCCTTCATGGCTAGCCTGCACCCAACCGTGTAGGTACAGGAAGACCATGGTGCAAGCCTAAAAGCTAGCTGACATCATAGAGGGGTGTGTCAGGCATACCGTAAGCTTATTGGAGCCCTGTGGCTCAGGTTTGCCCTTAGCTTAGCATAGCTAAGCAAGGGGGTGTGTCTGAAGCTGCCAAGCACTCTTTACATTGCCTAAGTGGGTGTGCTCGCAGCGCACCGTGTTTTAAAGGGAAAAAAAAAAGTAAACCAGGAAATAGCAGCTCCTTGCACATCTGAGCACTGTGGCTGCACAGTGCGTCCCTGGGCTTAAACAGGAAGGCAATGGGAAGGGAAAACAGCAGTACGAAGGTAATCAAGGAGAACTAGCATAGCTGGCAGGTGAAATGTATCAGAATCAGCCAATTACACAGGCAGCAGCCCAGTCCAGCACACCACTATAAACTATGCAAACACCTTTCCCTCTGTTTTTTTCCCACAAACTCTATACCACTGGTGTACAAAAGCAGGGAAATTTTACCAAACAAAAGCAAAAAAATATATGGGCTGCAGCAGCTATCATAAATCAACATGTGGAAGAGGCTGATGAGAATGAGAATGCTGATGACCAACCCACAGTGAGAAGGAGAAGAGTATACAGACCCAGGGTAACCTACCAGGGGCTACATGATCTGGAGATAGTGGAGTGCTATAGGGTAGATATGGACCTCCTACAGCAAATTGTTGAGCAGTGCCAGCCACACCTCACACACAGAACCAACAGAGGGGAACCCATCCCAGTGGATACCAAGGTATGTGTAGGCCTAAGAATACTAGCCACACGTACCTTCCAAAGGCCAACTGAGGATATCATGGGGATCTCACAGGCATCAGCATCCAGGGTACTACACCAGTTCCTGGATGCCATGTCAGCACATGCTGGTGAGCATGTATATTTCAACAACAGCCGTGAGGAGTTGACCAGCAATATGCGTCTCTTCCACCAAACAGCAGAATACCCTGAGGTAGTGGGTGCTATAGACTGCACGCACATGCACATCAAAGCACCACCTGGTGAGTCGGGTAGAGTCTACATCAACCGCAAAGGCTTCCCTTCCATCAACTGCCAGGTCATGTGTGATGCCTAGGGCATTATAATGAATGTGTGCGCTGTCTGCCCTGGAAGCTATCACGACTCCCACATCTGGCATATGATGCAGCTGTACCAGAGATTTGCCAATGGGGACATCTCTTATGGCCACCTAGTGGGGATGCTGGTTATGCACTGGAGCCGTGGCTGATGACACCCATCAGAAATGCACACACACCCAAACAAGAACTCCATAATGAGGCATACGCACAGACCAGAATCATAATAGAGCATGTGTTTGGGATGCTCAAGTCATGGTTCAGGTGCCTGGACACATCCGGTGGAGCCTTACAGTACTCACCAGCTACATGTACCCAAATTGTCATCGTATGTGCCATGCTACACAATATGATCCTGCATAAACAGCTGCAGCAGGAACAGCATGGGGCAGGGCCACACAGCCCCCCATCATTGCCAAGGTCTGCACAGGCACAGAGTGACTCGGAGGAGGAACAACCTGAGCCTGCCCCAGTAGGCAGAAGGAGGCATGCCCAGTATGCCTAGGCCATGGCAAAAAGGCAACGCATATCACATACACTGACACTGTAGGAACCCAGGAAATTATACCTCTCTTTGACTTGCACATACAGTAAAAGGGATACCAAATATGACACTACCTGTGCTTAAACATGTATAGGGAGTGTACTATGTGCATCCGACATAGTCAGCCCTCCAGTACCATCCTCAACACTGGCACAGCCACAAGATAAGTCACTCTCCCTATCAATTGCCGAATGGAGTAGAATGTTTTGTTACTTGTATCTATGGTATGGATGTGAGCATGCAAGAGAATCGGGTGACTGAATGGGATGCCAGCAGATAGTAGACACTTATAGTGGCGGCATGAAATCTGCAACAAATACTGGTGTCACCACAGTAGCTAGTACTAGACAAGGTGACAAAACTCACTGCAGGAAATGTAGTGGGCCAAATGTGTGTCCATAGGACACACACATGCCATTCAGGGAAGCTCACATACCCAACAACAGTCTCAGCCAGCAGGGCAGGTGTAGACAAACACAAACAAAGGCTTTGCTAAGGCCTGTGATTGGTGGCTATGGAGAACATCCTCCCTCCAGATCTACACAGACAGACTATAACAGGTCAGGCAGTGGGATGTTAGTTCTGAAGGGTAAGAAGTCTGAAACTGAAATGTAGGTCAATCAAACCTAAGACTTGTAGTACACTGATATGCCTCTACAGCATTATAGGTCAGAATACAGAATGAAATGGAGTACCTGAAATACCAGTACAGTCACAGCAAATGTGTACACGTGTCAAGTGTGCCCCCCAATCCTATGTAGAAATGTAGTAACATGTATGTGTAGGTATAATAATAGTGAAGCACAGATTACCTGAGCTAGCCAAAGTAGTAGGATAGATTGTAGCATGTGTACAATATGCAGGGTTGTGTGTATTAGGTTGGTGTGCATTGTATATTGTGTGAGAGTGGGCAGTATGTAGGCATGGTGAGGTTTGTCCTGGTGGCCATTGGCCAGTACTGCCGTTCACAGGGCCACGTTCTCACAACTGCATTGTCAAACACAATGCAACCCAGCAAAACACATTCCAGCAGTAAGCCTTAGTAAATGTTTGGAAGTAATATCTGTCACCATCTGAAAGATGGACATAGCATGAATGTGGGCCCAGACATACAAACAGTACACAGGTGGAAGTACCCCAGACAGATAATGTACAATGTGTTACTGTCAAATGGACACACCTTTGGAATTGTACATACAGGTTAGCAGCACATTAGTTGGGTTTATAGTATGGAATACCGATGTCATCTGGCCAAACACTGGCAGACCACAACAGTCACAGGTATTAAGTATTGAGAAACTCCTGGTGTCCCTGCACAAGCCAGCATTAAGTGGAATGCCCCATGCATATCTGTGAGTCAGATGCAAGTAGCGTCAATAGCACACATGCACCCAGCTCACCACACCATCACCCACAGGTACTTCTCTGGTCTTATCCCTGCTGTTGGGAATGAGTACAATATGACCCCCACCTCTGTATAGCAATAGCCAAAGAATACAGCATGCAGAAGAGGTGTCCCATGCAGGTGTGTCCCTAGCTGTAAGGAGCAGCCTGCCAGCATCCACACCACTGGATCAATAATGACAAAAAGTATTGACAAACACCTTGCACACCTACCCTGTCACCCCAGGGGAATATCGTGTCTTGCAGTCTGGGACTGTAGGAGTGACACAATGCAACAGCCTGCTACAGCTGGCCTGCATCACTACCAAATGGCCTACAGTCCTCTGCCAAAGGCCTGTGTCTCACTTGTACTGCCAATGCATGTTATGTCATGGACTCCCAAATAACAACATAACACAGTCCACAGAACCCAAATGCAAGGCCATGTGGACAAATCCCAGTAACATGTCCAACCATGTCCTACTGCATGAACTGTGGAGCAACACCAAATTACTGCTGGGATGAGGTGATAACTATATGGAATTTATCAGATAATGTTTGCATAATGTTTGGAAGAGGATAGAATAATAGAGGGGGGGCTAGGAGCATGGACAGCATGCAGTGTGTTAAGTCTGAAACTCAGCTGTGTGCACATACTATCCCTGCCTGCAAACACAGAAATGGGTTCTACAAACCTGCTAGTAAACCACAATGTGAAGGGGTAATGTCCAGAATTATGACCTCTGCCTCTGGGTAACCTGTGTGAATCTGTCCGGCTGTGATGTATGGCCACAGCAGGATATGGCCATACTGTCACGTCAATGGATGTAGAAGCATGGGATCTTCTGCCACCACTGTACAAAGGTGATGAACCATTTACACAGACCCATCAGCAAGTGTCTGCAGCTTCCCCTCCAGAATGGCATGATTGTGCAAGAGTATGTAGGCTGCAGACCACCATACTGGACACAGCTGCATTCACCCTGTGTTGCCCAGGACATTACTGCAAGCAAATATCTATACCTGACAGCACTTGATAACATAAAACATCACAGTGTAAAACAGTACATATGACTGAATATATCTGCTAACACCAAGACCATGTAGCAGAAGCAGCACAGACACAATTACCTACAGTAACCCACTATCCTTTGCCCATGTTGACCCCATATTGTCAAGTGATCTACAGATATCCTGCAGAAACAGGTTGCTAGCTGTAGGTGTAGAACAAAAAAGCCTGAACTGGAGTACACCATACCTGGAATGGATTCACACATTCAATACAGAAGGTCATACTGGGCATGCTCCCACACTTAGAGAAACGAAGTCCATGTCTGACAACAAAATACTGAAAGGTCATACTGGGCATGCTCCCACACTTACAGAAATGAATCCCATGTCTGGCAACAACAGTGGACTATACATATCTGACAGTCACAGATGTTTGTGCACACACTTTTCATGACACACCAATGAGAACACACTGTAATAGATCAAAATTACACATACATAGATGTGTGGAAGAGAGGGACAGACAGTGACAAATGGCCTCCCATCATGAGGCATGTCCCACCCAGCACACATCCAATTGGCTAAAACCACATGATGTGTAAATGTCAATCACTGTAGACATTTGCCTCTGGTATCCCTCAGCACTATAGTGTCTGTGGTGCTTGTGATAACTATGTAACATGACTGTACAAGTCAGTAGTCATGCAACAGTTGTATACACGTACCTGTGAAATATAAACCTGTGTGTGTGTGTGCCTGAGTGTTGTGTGTCTGCTTCCAGATGAATGGGTTATGTCCCATGCACATACACACACTGTACTCCCCATTGTCCTACTATGACAAGCCTGCTGATGTCTTCACCTTGAAATACACCTTTAGGGAAGAAGAAGCCCCATAAGCTCTGTAGTGCATGCTATAACTGTGTAATGTTGTAGGGTGATATACTAGTTAGGTAGGAGTTCTAATCCCAGACAGAGCAACTGTGTGTGTGTGTGGTTGTCTGTGTAGGGAACAATGCTTTTGAGGCCATTCACACTCACTACAATTTCAAATGCCCTACTTTGGCAGGGCTGCTGATGTCATTCACTCTGAAATACACCTTTGGAGAAGAAATAGCCTAGTAAGCCCAATGGCGCATGCTATAACTGTATAATGCTGTAGTGTGATATACTAGTTAGGTGGGAGGTCTATTCCCAGACATGGCAAGTGTAGAACTTTGTGTGTGTGTTTGGTTGTGTAGGGGTCAATGCTTTTGAGGCCATTCACACTCACTACAAGTTCAAATGCCCTACTTTGGTAGGGCTGCTGATGTCATTCCCTTTGAAATAAACCTTTGGGGGAAAAGTAGCCCAGTAAGCTCTGTAGTGCATCCTGTAACTGTGTAATGCTGTAGTGTGGTATACTAGTTAGGTAGGGGTTCTATTCCCAAACATGATAACTGTATAACTATGTGTGTGTTAATCTGTGTAGGAATAAATGCTTTTGAGGCCATTCACACTCACTACAAGTTCAAATGCCCTACTTTGGCAGGGCTGCTGATTTCATTCACTTTGAAATACACCTTTGGGGAAGACGTAACCCAGTAAGCTCCATGGCGTGTCCTATAACTGCATAATGCTGCAGTGTGCTGTACTAGCTAGGTAGGAGTTTTATTCCCAGACATGGCAACTGTCGAACTTTGTGTGTGTGTTTATCTGTGTAGGGATCAATGCTTTTGAGGAAATTCACACTCTCTACAAGTTCAAATGCCCCACTTTGGCAGGGCTGCTGATGTCATTCACTTTGAAATACACCTTTGGGGAAAAAGTAGCTTAGTAAGCTTCATGGCACGTCGTGTAACTGTGTAATGCTGTAGTCTGATATACAAGTTGAGTAGGAGTTATAATCCCAGACATGGCAACTATGAAACCCTATGTATGTGTTTGTGTGTAGGGATCAATGCTTTTGTGGCCATTCACAGTCACTAGGCACTCCTAAAAATGGAGAACATTGACATCTGTGCAGTAACAGAGACCTGATCCAAGGCTCCAGAGAACACCCCTGCAATACAGGTACAGCTGTCACCACACTTGTCGGCCACCAAACCAGGACCAAAACAATAAAGGTGGAGGAGTGCCCATATTCACCAAGGATATTCACACCACAAGGCTACTTGCCCAACAGAATGCGTCTGAAATACTCCCGGTGCAACTAACACTAGGTCAGACTGCAATCCAAATTGTATAGCTCGTTACAGATCCCCCACCATACCCAAGATTCCCACTACACCTTTTGAAGTATACTGGGAAATATTATAATACAACGAAACACCCTAATACTGGGTGACTTACACTACCCTGCCATTAACTAGGAAAAATACTTGTGTACCAACACGTGTGCCCAATGGATCTTGGAAGTCATAATTCCCAATGCCCTGGATCAAGTAATCCATAGTCCCCCCAGAGGCTCAAATATCCTAGACCTGCTCATTACCAGCATGGGAAATCAATGCTCCATATCTATGGTCACCCCATCGGTGGTCAGGTCTGCCCATAAGCTAATCACCCTTAATATCCACATCCCACACCCACACCCCAGTAAGGAAACCTACATAACACACAGCTCCAAAGCCAACGTTATGCTACACATGTCAGACATGACTAACATTATGACACCCATGCAGATGGGAACTGAAAGGATGACTGCTGAATCCAACATGAAGGCACTGTACGAGCACATCCACTCATGCATGAATCGTGCCATCCAATATACAACCAAGACGCTCCCCACCAAGAAAAGGAAACCAATGTGTTGGCCCCCTGCCATAACCATACTGTACAACAAAAGGAAGAAACTGTTGCAGAAACGGGAATTTCCAGGATGCAAAATACTCCCTTACCAGCCACAGTAAGAAGCTGAAATCCCTCATAACATCCACAAAAGCTAGTTATGAACATAATATAGCCAAAGATGCCAAAGACAACTGCAAGCCGTTCCATAGCTATGTCAGGAATGTAAATGGCAATGCTCACATCTGCTCTGAGCTACAACACGATGGTATTAAATATACTGCTCCCAAGGATATTGCCAATATCCTGGCAGATTGATTCAGTGTCAACTGCACCCCCTCCCACCCCTGAAAGGGCCCATCTCAACATTGATGGATTGCCAGAGTCTGGTAATAATGGCCACACAGGTAAAAACCACACTCTCCAGAGCTAAGACAACAGCAGCCATGGGACCAGTCAACATCCCGGGCTGTATACTACATGAACTACAAAATGAACTGGCACCTCACCTATGTGCCATGTCTAATCATAGCCACACCTCAGGCTTCATGCCCAATGTGTGGCGCACAGCTACAGTTATCCCAGTCCACATGGTGGGATCCACCTTGGATCCTGGGAACTACAGCCCCAGCAGTATGATGTGCCTGATCTGCAAGGCCATGGAATCTATTATCATGGAAATTAAGACAAAGACACTGGCAACCTGCAAACACTGGACCCCAACCAGGTTGGGTTTGTGAAGGGCCGATCATCTCAACTTGATTGACAACTTTGAATCAGTCTATAGAGCTGTGGATGAGGGTAATGTGGTTCACACAGCCTATCCGGACCTTGCCAAGGCCTTCGACACCATCCCTCAGCCTGGAATCATAGATAAATGTACCAAGCTGGCCATTAATCCCTATGTCACCCGATGGGCTGCCAACTGCTGTACTGACAGAACCCACACTGTAAATGTAGGTGACACAAACTCCAGCCCCAGACAAGTGACAGTTGGAGTACCTCAGGGTTCAGTCCTAGGACCGCCCTTATTTGGCATCTACTGCTCTGAAGTACAATCCAACACTAAGGGACTCTGGCAAACAAAGGTCGCAGATGACTGCACACTGGGAGCCAATACTGAATCCCAACATGATCTGGATATTCTACAGAAGGGCCTTACAGAAAGAAATGCTTGGTGCCTGAGCCATGGCCTCAAGATCAATGCCAAGAAATGTATAGTTATCCCCTTTGGGAAGGGATGTGTACCTGTGAAGTACCACATAGGTGGCCGTACACTAAACACCTAAAGTGTGATAAGAGACTTAGGGACACAGGTGGACAATGGTCTCACCTTTGATAACCACATCTCCACAATAGTCAGGAAATCCACCTATGTGGCACACCTCATCACTAAGGGCTTTACATCCAGGAAAAAGGAGGCCATTGTCCCACTGTAGTCATCTCTCAGTAGACCCAGTACAGACTACAACGGCTTGTTACATATGTACCTCACAAGACATCTGCAACAACTAGAAAGGCTGCAGACATACCTCACTAAAAGAATCACAGGCCTAAACCAGATGCCCTATGCTGACCGTCTGAAAATCATCCAGCTATACTATGTCACATATGTACTCAGAGGTAATCTCTGCTTAACAAACAATGCCATGTCAAACCCACAGCTGTTGGACATGCTACACTTAAAGAATTCCAAATCCTCACAGCCACATGCTCCAGGGATCCAAACCTTGTCATCACAATGAACAACACAAGCTGGAGGGATGTGTTCCTGACCCAGAGACTCCCCAGACTCTGGAATAGACTGCCCATACATGTCAAGCAGAGTGCCTCTTTGGCCCTCTTCAAAAGGAACCTGGATGATTGAATGGGAGATAGGAAATTGACCCCAGGGATCATGTCAGTTGCCCTGCTAGACAGGGGTCCAGGTTAGTTGGAAGACATAGCCAGGGAATTGTCATCACTAGGCATGTATAGGCCCTAGGGCCAATTGCCCAACCTTGGCAAGGCTGCTGTCATTCACCAACCTATGAACCTATGACCTACACTTTCCATTGCCCAACCTTGGTAAGGCTGCTGTCATTCACTTTGAAATACACATTTGGGGAAGGACTGGCCCAGTAAGTCTCATGGCACATGCTATAACTGTGTAGTGTGATGTACTAGTTAGGTAGGAGTTCTAATCCCAGACATGGCAACTGTAAAACTTTGTGCGTGTGTTTGTTTGGCGGTGTAGGGATCAATGCTTTTGAGGCCATTAACAGTCACTACAACTTCCATTGCCCTACTTTGGTAAGCCTGCTGATGTCATTTACTTTGAAATGCATCTTTGGGGAAGGACTAGCCCAGAAAGCTCTGTGTCAAGTGCTGTAACTGTGTAATGCAGTAGTGTGGTGTACTAGATAGGTAGGAGTTCTAATCCAAGACAGGGCAACTGTAAAGCTTTGTGTGTTTGTCTGTGTAGGGATCAATGCTTTTGAGGCCATTCACAGTCACTACAACTTCCATTGCCCTACTATGGCAAGCCTGCTGATGTCATTCACTTAATAATACACCTCTGGGGAAGGACTAGCCCAGTAAGCTCTGTGGTGCATGCTTTAACTGCATAATGCTGTAGTGTGATGTACTAGTTAGGTAGGTGTTCTAATCCCAGACATGGCAACTGTGAGACTTTGTGTGTGTGTGTGTGTGTGTGTGTGTGTGTGTGTGTGTGTGTGTGTGTGTGTGTGTGTGTGTGTGTGTGTTTGTCATATTTATCCTCTGTGGAGGTAGCTGTGAGTGTGTAATAACAGTACTCATTGTGCAGTGGGTTTTGCAAATTTCTTATATGGTGGGCCTATTATATGTCACAATGTCCATGTTACAAGAATAAGAGATGTCAAACAGCAGAGATGCTGAGGTAGACAATCCATACCCCTACATGTGACATAATGGCTTGCGGAACAATATAGGCAACCCTTGTATTATCCAGAGAACACTCTCCACCCATGTCTCATACACAAACACACTCAGCTAGGCAACAACCACTATGTTGGTAGTTCCCTGCATATTGCCCACAGATAGTAACCATGGTGTGATTGCAGTGGACTACAGAGGACATGGCACCCTCACACATCCTTACAATAGGCAATTAATTGCATACAGTGCTCCTTCACTATGTTCCCCACTGGACGCCTGCAACAACAGTAGAGTCAGCAAATGTAACCCACAATGGACATACTATGCCTTATACACATGGCCTGTATGGACAGATGCCACTGACACCAGGGAATACCTGTATCATACTGTCAATGTAGGTGCAGGGTCAACCTGGTGTCCATTTCCAGTTCTCACCACATGAGGTCAGGAATGGCACATCTGATGATAACAATCTGTCTGCACAACATGCCCCAGACACCCCAGGTACACTTCCACATGTCACAGAACATGCATGTGGGACGTGTGCACATCCCAGACACCATCCATATTATGGAATATAGAACATATACATGGCAAGCATTGCACAGCACTGGCCACCCACAATAGTAACCCAGATGACTGGATGGTGAATACAGTAGCCACCTGTGTGGGCCAATCCAGACAATACACCCCTGAACCACACTGCAGACCATTGTCATGTGGCCTGATGCCAAGGTATACCCTTTACCTAGCCTTGTACAGCCTTCTGGTACAGTCAACCACTACACACCTGTGAGGCAATGCACCCATGCATGTCCAGACTGGCAAACCTGTGTCTGTATGTGTGTGTGGAATATAATGATTTGGTCGCCATTCACACTCACTACACCTCCCATTGGCCTACTGAAGCATGCCTTCTGATGTCAGACACCTTAACATACCCTTTGCCCATATATCATCCTGATAACCCCTGTGGTGCATGTGATACCTGTGTATTACTGTATTGTGGCAAACTAGCTAGTTAGGAAGTCTAATCCTGACCCAGCCAACTATGATAACATGTGTGAGTCCCTGAGAGAGTGTGGCTATGTCAACCTTGACACCGGTTCTTGTGGACAGGCACATGTACTACACCTACCTTATTCCTCCTTTATCACTGATGCTGATGTCGCTCACCGTCAAATATACATTTGGACAGTTCCCCAGCATGTAACCTCTGTGGTGCATGCAATAACTGCATAGACATGTAATAGCAATAAATAGGCAGGGGTTTGAAACCCCATACTGGTAAGTGTGTATGACACAAACATGCTTAGGTTTTACTCTCCCACCCCTTCCCTGTTTTACTTTGGCTCTGTCTGCCTCTCTCACTCCCTCTTTGGTGGATGTGGAGAAGTATACCTGCTTTGCTTAGGCAGCAGCTTGTGTTTTGTAAGTGATGCTCATGCTCAGGTGATGGCCTCTGCACAAATTGCAGTACCCCACTAGCTGATTGCAAGTGGAACAGCTGTGGTAACATTCCCATAGCCAATTGCATGGAAACACACTCCTATAAGTGGGAACATCATGTGGGTGTTGGCCCTTTTCATTCACTGTGAGCAAGACATCATGTCCGTGTTTGCCAAAAAGCATCACAGATGGTAGTGGGATATACCTCTAACAGCATACACTGTGGAGACAGGCCAACAAACAGGAGGCAAATGTTCCAGACATGACTGCAGAATGTAAGTGTTGCGCTTCTGCATTTGGAGTAAGGTTGGTTTAACGAGGTTTGTGTGGATATGGCTGGTCTACATGATTTAATACCTGTCATGACAGTGTTATGTGTTTAAGGAAACTCCCACCTGTAGGGTTATCTGCAGACTGGCCAGTGTTTGTAGTCTAATGTGTCCTGTGTTACTCACATATTACCTATCTTAGGACTGCAGAAGCATAGTCTGAGGATTGCAGTCAGTACATGGTGACAGCCATGAGAGTTACTGACTTCATATCCCTCATAAGACATATGTCACAACAAACCCTGTTACAACAGTAAATGTATGAGGTTATCACAGCAACATGTCAATATTGGCCCTGTGTTTGTGCCTCCAACCACAAGTCTGTCAACCTTTGTACTTATGTCATGCAGTAAGAGGTGCATATGTTCTGTACACCATTATTTATTGACATCATACCTGATAACAAGCCAGTGAGATATCAGACTGCTAGACATGTTATGTATAGTAGGGGTTATATTTGAGGACATAGCATGGCCATTCTGTGGTTGTGGGTACAGTTGTGAGGTCGGTGTACTTATGGTGATTGTTGACAGTATGTGTATTGCAAATATGTATCCTGCCCTGTGTACAGACTGTGGTAGATGTCATTGTTCTTGGTCTTGTTCTATCTGATGTTACATGCTGTTCCAGTGTATGGTACCCTATCGGCTTACATGTTTTTAGGATCAAACACACACATGTCCCATAGCACAGACAGGCATCGGACCACACTGTGTTGTGGCCCAGTATATGTAGGGTTAATGTGTGAGTGGCACATATGAGGATGGTGTTGATCAGACAGCCCATATACTGTAATATGAAGCTTGCGTACCATATGCGGCTGTGGCTGTGTTCACATTGGTTGTGGGTATGCACTTTCACACAGGTGTCTGTTCCTTTGTGCTGTGACATGTCTGTAGAACCTGCTATATTTGCAGGTACATGTGTATTCCCCCATAAGAAATGTAGGCCAGTCTTGTGGCAGTCTGCCTGTAGTTTGCACAGTACTTTGTTACATGCCTAGCAGCTTAGTGTAATTACCCACTGTGATGTTATGTCCAGATATTTGCCAGATGTACTGCTGCCAGGCCACCATAACTGTCATGTGTTTCTGACAAAGCAATGGGATGCTGTACAGATGTATGACACTAACTAGTGGGTGGTATGTGGCCACGTGACCTCTGCAACACCGGTTATTATGTGTCATGATAGACAGGAGTGTGTGAATGCATAAACTGTGTGGGCATATGTAGTCCAGTATTTACATGATATACCCATTAACATGGCTGTTAACATCCACATTGTTAGGCTTGGTCCACATGTCTCACACTAAGGGGATCTGTGTATACCTATGGACTGACCAGAGTGTGCCAGACTGTCCACATTTATTAGTCATATCTCTGCTGTAGTCCACAGGATCATTACTGTGACATCAGTGATACTGTACTATGGTGACCTTAGTATGTCTGTCAGTAGCTGATGGCATACATGTCAATAGCAGATGTGACCTCCCACACACAGCATTTCTGTTAAGACAACCCCTGTTACAGTAGCAACAGTCTACATATATACCTGCAATACACACATGACATCCCCTTGCACTAAGAGGTTGAGACTATTGGTGCTGAGGTATGACTCCACTCCATGTTCTGGACATATGGTAAACATATATGTATATAGAAATATAACTATATATCCATATATCTATATAGATATATACACATATACATATCTACATACATATATGGATATATGTATATATATATATATATATATATATATATATATATATATATATATATATATATATTATATATATGTATAAATACACACACACACATATATATATATATATATATATATATATATGTATACACATCTATAGATGTCTACACATATACAGATATACAGATATATATGCACGTATAGTTATAGATATCTACATATATAGCGACATAAATATATATATATATATATATATATATATATACATATATGATTTACATACATATATATATATATATATATATATATATATATATATATATATATATATATATATATATATATATATACATGTATATGTACATGTATATATCCATATCGTTGTCCTGTGTAAACATTACTGTTGTGTATACCTTCCCACATGTATCACACTGTATGTATCTGATATGTGTATATTTAGATATAACATATGTGATGTAACAGTAATATCACTAACAAGTACTACACAATTGCAGAAGTCACAGCAATTGTTCAATACTATTCAATATGTGTAGTGACAGATATATTGGAAGAACAACAACTGTCTTCACCGTTGTCATGGCATAGTGGTTAACTGTTGTGACAATAGTGTACAAGGTATTGGGTTCAAGCGCTGTATATTTTGTTGATGGGCAGAACAAGGGCTGCTGGATACAGAGTGGTTAAGGCAGTTTTGAGCAGCTTGAAGCACTTTTGCATGGGTTTGCGCGAAGCTAAGCGGTGCTAAGGTATGGTTAAACATACAGGCACTTACACCGTGTAGGCTTCACTTACCAGTGCACAAATGTGCTTAGCTGTTATATTGCAGCAATGCTGACACCTGCTAAGCATGGCTCAGCCCTGGTAACCAGTGCTCACATTCCAGTCTGATAACATTGCAGGGTAATGACATCTGTAATAAATGTATGTAATGCCATGTACATAACATGCGTCTATGTGCTGTCATTACAGTAGCAAGGGGTGTGAGTCTCCTGTCTGGGACGCTTGAGTATATATGGCTTGTACAACACTCTTATCTGTGTGAGAGGGTTACATACATGGGTAGTATCCCAGGTTGCATGCAGTCACACTGGCATGTAGTGCATCATTACGTTACTACTGTTGACAATGCTTTCCCAAGCAAGACTAGATTGCTAATTATAGTACTAGAAACAAATACCCTTGCATGCGAAGATGGACTCTGAGTCCTCACTGTCATGCTCCTGGTGCGTGAGCTGTGTTTCATTAAATATTTCCTACTGGATAATGATCTGACATGTGGAAAATAACTGTAGACTACTGTGTGTATAGCACATATCAGTGAGGGCTACTATCATGTAGTAATGGCATGCCTATCAGTGTCAGACATCTATCTGTCAACACATTCATCCTAATGCATAGCTAGTACACAAACTGATGTCTGTCAGTCCCTGTACAAATGTGCAGATGTCAGGTATCCATCTTGGATATGTGCAGGCAATCTATGCTTGACTGACACTGACATGTCTGCCCAGCTGTGTTATAAATGCCACAGATAGGACTCACCCTGTATGCACCACATGCCATAGATACCTCAATTACACTACCACAGTCAACAGAACATGCTTGGGTACAGGTCTCCAAGACAGACACTAACCATGTTATGTAATACATGTTGCATACATGTCAACTGGATTACCTCACCGGCCCTCTGTAGGAGGCACCCAGCGGATTGGCTGATTCATGTCACTCACCCTGAGGGTCACCACAGTGGTGTCTGTTGATAGATAGCCTGCTGGCACATGGCAGGTGGCATGATACCACTGTACACACATCCCCTACACTTCCCATCTCTCCATGGACAATAGCCTGGTACACAACTATGAACACCTGCACTAATGCACTCCAGTACTGACAAATGTATACGTGTGCATTACTGACAATATCAGTGCCTGTGTGTTTGTAGACCTGTAGTTGGGAATACCCTGAGGCCCTTCACACCCACCGCATCACCCATTGCCATAGTTAGATGTGGCTGCTGCTGTACCAGACATTACATGTACTTTGTTACGCTCCTCTCCCTAAGGGCTACCTAGGCCTTGCAGTACCAGCACAACACTGTTGTACAAATGGGTAGATAGGCATGGGATATCCACTCAGTTCTGGCAAGTGTGTGCATGTGCGCATGTGTGTATATATGTAGGGCACAGCATTACGATGACACATACTCCTATTAAAATATGCATTGCCACACAGTATTAGGGAAAGTGATGTTGCTGCCCATAGGACAGGCATGACAATGCATCACCCTACTATGCCTGTGGCATGTGCATTAGATGCATATCCCTGTAGTAGCACTCTTGGGATGGGAAGGAGCTGCATTGCAGTCCTGGTCAATGTGTGATGGTGGGTATGTCAGAGTGTCATCAGGGGTTCCAGTGCATACAATATCCACAGTGGGGTGTGGGTGCTGTGTATACTGTCATTATACCATGGTACCCCCGGTACATGTCCCATGTACCACTGTATGGTGACCACTGTCACCATCAACCATACAGGTAACTGATAACACTATCCAGCCCAGTTATGCATGTGCTGTGTGCAACCTACGTGTAACACAATGGACACACTGACAAGGTAGTTAGTACTGATAGGCCAAGGTCTCTCAGATGTGTGTCTGACTGTTATGTGTTTGACAATGTGTATATGGCGGTATGTCACACTCTATATTGTCCATATACAACCATTACATCCCCCATTACCATACTGTTCATGCCTGTGGATGTCCTGCATGTAACATGTAACCTGGAACATACCGCATCCTAAAAGCTGTGTGGTGTGTGCAATTAAAGCCACACACATCAGTAGCACTACATGCATAGGTAGGGGTCTAGTCCCAGTGTTGCCAGGTAAGAGTGTGCATGTATGTGGAAGGATCTACTTCAAGTTGCAGAATATACAATGTCCCAGGGAGTCATCTGTCCAAGAACTGCGTGGCATATGCTAACATGTCACAGGTATCATCCTGTGGACATACATTCCATCACAACTACTGTTAGCTGTGTAAATGGCCTCTTCCCCACTGTATAGATGTGTAGCGATACTGGGTTTGGTATATATAGCTGGGTGTGGCTGTTGTGGACACAGCTAACATCATTGCAGTTACTGGTGAATGTATCCTCCCATGTAGCTGGACATAATACTGCACAGTTCATGTCAACAGGTTAGGAATTTGTCTATCACACTATCTGTGGTTCTACAGCACCTCTCACCCTCCAAAGGGTAGGGGTGTGCCACCCACACCAGCACAAATATGTTTACTGTGTTGAGGACTGCACTACATTGGGGAAGGGGACATATACCCTGCCGGTACCATCGTCAGTGACATTAAACAAGTGGACTGCTTATTTCACAAAGTGTTGTTCTGCATAGTCTGGCTTGGTGGAATTCCATAGGCTACAAAGGGTTCCTTGCACAGGTACATACATCCATGTGTACGGTATTCTCTGTGTAGTGCATCAACACCTAAGCATTTGTGTGTTACACACAAACATGTGGTGTGTACCACCCACTACAACTACCATTGTCCACTGTAGAAGGGCTGCTAACAGCAGCCACAATGCACTCACCTGTATATACCACCCCCAGACCTATCGGCCATGTGGCACAGGCAGTAACTGTTATACAGACCTGTGACGTGTGTTCACCTGTACCCAGGATATGGCACAGCCAAGGTGTCACCACAGTGCCATACCGCTTGTGAGATATGACAGCAGAACATACTCCTGCTGACACATGGACATCTACAACACAAATGGATAACATTATGGAGACCATAATCACTCAGTGTTAATAACAGCTATAATGCATCATGGCTGGACAGCTACATACCTGACATGTAAGCATTAAATGTTACTGCTGACAACATGTTACACAGCAATACATTGGTACACCGTAGTACAGTCACAGTGTGCATCAGAACCATATTAGCCTGTCCCTTCATCGATGTTATGGGTACTGCCACTATGGGAGCAGCTTGGTGTCCTTGCACATCCATGTCAACCTCCAGATGTTGGTGTTGCTGGCCTACATCCACATGGTCATCACACCACTTCCACCACATGCTCTAGCACGGACAATCCATAGTCGAGGAGTCCCACCATCTCACCCCACTGTCTATCCATGACCTCTGTAAAATAACAGATGGCACCTGCAAGATCACAGATTTTTTCAGTTACAGCTGAAAGAGCAGCCCTCTGCAGCCTCAGATCCTGTCTGGTGTACCATTCCATAAGTGCCTGCACCTCCATGACAGCCTGAAACATGCATCTGGTGGTACCAGATGTGGCACTTCTGTCAGGGGCACAATGACCAACAGCCCTCCCACGAGCACCCCTGTACATCTGCCTATGTGGTACCCTGCTGGACATCCGGCTATGGCTACTGTGTCCAGACACAGCAGCCATAGATACCACACTGTCCTGTGCACTGCCACCACCCACCCAACTGTCCCCCTGCTATGGCCACTGGTGATGGGGTATCTATAGGCACTGTGACTGTGTGCGGGGATGGGGTGGATGACAAGGGGATGTCAAAAGATGGCGCAGTTTCATCCTCTGACAACTGCGCCTGTGCCTCAACACACCTATCATCATTTTCAGTGTCTGTATGGAAACCAACATCAGATTGCCTGCAGGAGAGACCCTGACCCACCTCGCCAGCTGTGAGGGGAAAACAAGAAACACACTTTAAGACCTGTATGTCATTGCTTAACAGTACATATACACACACACACACACACACACACACACACACACACACACACACACACACACACACACACACACACTGACATTCCACCATAATACCTACCTGTCCCTGAGTTTACAGACTGTCCCAGGTTTATTCTCTTAAATTCCCCAACCTCCATCAAACTTGGAAACTTACATTCATTAATACCAATCATTAAAGTATCATTCTTCTAATTGCCTAGACAAGTGATCACAAAACATGACCTGTTATTCCATTACCTCTTTGACTTGGACTCACTGCTGTCATCCAGTGTTCACACTGGGTTTGTCCAGACATCATGAGCATGGCCCTCATATGTTAGGGGCTACTACAGTCACTCAATAATGTCACGCACTGGAGTGTCATATGTAACTATTGCTCAGCAGATGCAAGATCTGTTGCTCTATTAACTTATTATGTGGACAACAGTAATAGTTGAATGCACTCACTGATGTTGTCTAGTAATTCCCCAACGCATATGTAGTGCTGCATACGTGGGTATTATTTCACCTTTCTGCTGATTGCAATTATAATAGTATACCTGGTGTCTAGTTTCCCTCCCAATGCATATTCCATGCTACAGACCTTATTATACTATCAGCTTTCCTGAGATTACATATTGGACAAGTATTCCTGGTATCTCATGTATCAGTACATGTCCATGTACTGCATGATTTCAAAGGGAAGTCGAGACGTATGAACAACCCCACAATCACACATGTGCATACATGGACACACACACACAAACACACACACACACACACACACACATCCTACATTCATTAACCCCCCTCCACTCCACTAGATTGCACTTACAGACAAAATACCCCCCCACACACACACACACACACACACACACACGCACACACACACTTACAGGTGAGGTTTCACAAAGATATTAAACACAGACCTCCCATTACTCATCTGTCAACATGCATAACATATGGTACTCAACAGCATGCAGTGCTGCTATACTCAATCCATGCTAGCAACAGTATACATGTGCGTGACACATGGGTTGTGTTAGTAGGTGATGTCCCTTCCCCTGGGAAACACTGCACCCATGTACACAGTATTGCTGCGCACCTGTTCAGCACCCTGCCATGTACTGTGCACCATACCTCACAGGTGTACACACCATTGCTGAATGTGTATTACAGGTTCAGTTATGTCTGCTCTGCTGCTAACAGCCCCTATGTGTTTGTCCGACACATACCTGGGATGATATGTGGACAAATGTAATTTATGAATGCCTGATGTCTGATTTACAGTTGTCATCATCAGCGGTGCATGTATGACCAATATGATACAATTACACTGACAACCATCAAACCTTACCATGGTTATGGGGAGTGTACACACCCTTATTGATATGATGCCCTCTTCCTTGATATGCCATAGGACAACATTACTGCATATGTTAACATTACATGCGCCTGATATGTGAAATATGTGCTGTACAATCAAATGCAATGCCAAACAAATGGGTTAGTTGTGCTGATGCTGACTGAGATGCATACACTTCATGGGTGCATATGTGTGCACGGCCTTCTCATGATGGTTTGTTGCACGTACTGTTATGTGTACTACAGCAGTCACTATTCCTGGCAGAAGTATACTAGCATGAGCCATCTGCATTTGCCAGTATTTGGTCAGTCTGCCCTACACATGTCCCCCAACTCTGCATGACTGCAAGGTCAACTCATGTGCACATCCCTTGGAGTTCACACACTGCCGTCACTATTGCTGTGGAGTAAGAGTTATGTCTGCCACAGTTCCTGACCCTGACTGTATGCAGATACAGCCACTTGTAGCATCCTTTGGATCCCTGCTGCAGTACACTGTTGTGTCATGATGACACCCCCTCCCCACCTTCAGCCTTTTTGCAGATGCTTGACAACTATGACCAACACGTGTCAGTTTTGCAGTGTCCCAAACACTGAACACCACATGTAACAGCCTAGTCCCAGCTAATGAATGGCAAACATACAGGTGTACACTGGCACCAGCATGGTACAGATGGGGATGGTGGGCCTAAGGTGGGGTGAGTTGTTGGTTGTGCAGCACATGTATCTTACTTGATACTGTCTGTAGGTTTCCAATGTGGTCTTGGTACACCAGTACACATTGCAATGCATGCCTTTTGGGGACCTTTTCTGTTATGTATATGCTACCAGTAGAGAGGCCTGGCTGATGTTTCCTGTGGTACAACTGTGCCATCTGATTGCCCTAACCCATGTGTTTGCAGAGTCCAGGCAATTGCTGACATGGGTACTGCACAGCTAGTACTTGCTAGACATTCCTGCAACTCCCTCAGTGTTGTGGCATGTTACTAGGCAGCCTGCTTGACCGGTTTGCTACATGTGACATCATCTGGCTTGGATGGCCATCTGTTTAGTTCCTACATTATTCCTGTCCCATACATCCTCGCCGCCTTCATGACTGTCTGCACTGTTTGCCAAGGTATATGCAATGGTGAGGTATGGCTACATGTCCAACTCCAGGGTGCTACCTTTTGGGTATGGGGTCCATGTCATTGCATGTAAGATGTGTGCAAGCCACGGCTGCCTATGTTGCAGGTAAGTGGGCACATTTGATGGCTAAACGTCCTGGACAGCAGACCATTTCTTGGTGTGACATTGGGGATGTGTACTTGCTGGAAGGTGCATTTCCATGACAAATGCATGCAGTCAGTACCTCAACAGCTGCCTCCACTATATTTTATCTATGTGTGTGCACACATATGCTTCCAGTGTTTGTGAAGGTATGTATTCCCCATATTTGCTGTCCTAACATAAGATTCCATATTACACACTCATTGCTCATGTTAGGACCACATTGCAGGTTGTAAGGGTCATGGACTGCAGTACCTTGATATGCCATAGTGTAGATCTGTAACAGTTGCCATTGTAATACTGGTATATACACTGTTGTAGCACTGTATAAGGGTGATGTTTCACACATGTCCCTACTGTAGGCCATTTGTCCCACCATTATGTTCATCTCTGTGCACACATTTTGCAATGACAGGATGTTAGTTATATTGCAGGAGTCTGACATACCCTTCAGATACACCATCATGGTGACCACTGTGATGCAGTGCAGTTAACAGCAACAATACGTGAACATGTACAGCATGCATTATGGGTAGGTGTGTTAAATGTGTGCATGGAATATACCATGGCCATAACATGAGCGGTGTATTGGCAAACCTGAACAAACAACATACTCACCAGCTACAGGCTGTTGCCTTGGAAGTATACCAGAGGGACATACATAAGTGTGTGAGAGATGTGATATCAGTAGCCACAGCTGTGACATTGGTACAGGGTGGGTGCAGCATTACAGTACATCAACATTACAAGCCCATAATACTACAGATCATGCACATCTGTTTATTACTACTATGCAGCAACAGACTATAAATATGTCATCTCACATATGCGTGATCTAACTGTACAGATGCAGATGGATGCACAACAGTGGTCTACTGATGTGCCCTGTGGCCTTACCTGCACACTCCTCTGCCACTGTGTGAGTAGCACCCACCTCCACTATGCTCTCCGCTAGGTGTTGTGTGTGCGGGTGGGCAGGTGCCCGAGGCTGGCGAGGAACTCAACAACATGTATCAGGGGGGCTGGATGGCATGACTCCCCCAATTGCGAGCTGATCCCCCCTGACTGCAGTGGCACGCCAATGGGCAATGCAAAGTAGGTCTTGCAATGATGCCGGACCCGCTCGTAACTGCGGTTATGCAGGCCGACATCGTTTACCCTGTGAACAAGATTGTTCCACAGGGCGGTCCGCTCCTGATGCTCATGGGCTGTTCGGCCTAACAACACCTGGTAGTGCTGCACCAGGTGTGAGATGATGACATCATTCTCCTCCGCTGTATAAATGGGAATCCTCTCCTGGGACATCTTGCCTGAAAGACATAAAGCTGGAAACAAGTCTGAGGACCTCATACAGCAAGGTTATCATAGTTTTTAATACACATTTCTGTCTCCCACCCACCATATCTGCAACAACAATCTGATCAAACAACCCAATAGGTATGTATACAGAATACCTACCATTGGGACATGTAATGTATTGTACAACACTTTGTGCTATGTGTTTGTAGTCATGTTCCCTGTGGGGACACTATCATTGGGGACTTGTTACAGGCAATGTCACCTGTATGCCATTATAAGGGCCACTGTGGTTCCATATATGCATGTGGTCTGTTTGCTATGTGACTGCTGCACATCTGTTGTTTTGTGTTATTGGGGATATCTATGCATGCTGTTGGACATGATCCAGGAATGTGTGGACTATTACTATCCACATATGTTCTATAACAGTATCATAATAGCATGCTCAGGGAACAGTTGCTAGCAGAACCACCTCTCCCACCTCATCTGGCCATGTTACCAGGCCACATCACATGTGGGACCCACGCTGGGGCCTCCTCATCTACTGGTCCTGCACTCAGAGGATGATGTTAACCTCCCACCGGGAGCACACACAGACATGATCCTGTCACCCGAGGTCAGATCCAGGGTCTGATGCGTAGGGAGCTCCACAAAGACTTGGGGGATGTGCTACAGCACCTTGAGGCCCTCAGTACACACTCATAGGGCCTGCATGCTCCTCCTGCTCAGCCTCCAACCCAGGCATCTTCAAAGCCATGAAGCTGATGTTGTGACTGGCCATGGGTGGAGGCCTTGGTCCCGTTGTTTCCATATGGGGGCTCATGGGGCTTTCACATTACAGACAACTCTCCCCATCCAGGGTGTTTACCCACCACATGTGTCATATACCACCCCTGCAGGCTGTCTTCTCTGTCTTCCAACCCAACCCACCTCCACAAATACACCTGCTATCCTTCCCCAAATTCCCAATCCCACCTTCACAAACAAGGCAATGTGTTCCCAACATGGGGTTCACACCTGACATAACCGTCCATTTTGCACACACTTACTGCTGTATATATATATATATATATATATATATATATATATATATATATATGTGCGTGTGTGTGTGTGTGTGTGTATTGATATGTGTGTGATGTTCCCTCACACATATCATGCAGCACTGTCATGCAAAAGTAGGGGGCATGTATTTATATACATATGTGTGTGTGTGTTTGTATATATGTAGACATACACACATACATACATATATATATATATATGTGTGTGTGTGTGTGTGTGTGTGTGTGTGTGTGTGTGTGTAGATATATATTCTGAGTTGTATATAATATATGTGGTGTGTGTATACATATAGGTGTCTGTATATCTGTACACATACATCTACATATATATATATATATATATATATATATATATATATATATATATACGGATCCCTATCACAACACCGACACGCCACAAAGCCGACACCCAAAACACCGACACCAAAAGACCGACAACACACAATACCGGCAACTCACAAAACCGAACACCATAACACTGACACCCAAAACACCGACACACACGTAACTACACATTACACACAACTATACATGCACTAACCTTAACCCAAACCCTAACCCTAAGGTCTGACACAACCACACACTTACCCTACCTGCACCCTAACCCTAACTCACTTAACCCACCCTTAAACATATAGTCCGTCACTATCGCACTCACCTCTACCCTAACCCTAACTCACTTAACCCACCCCTAAAACTACAGTCCCTCACTATCCCACACTTACCTGTCCGCCTCCTAACACTAAATCCCTCACACTATCGCACACTTACACCTTCCCATGTCGGTGTTTGTCCATTGGGATCTCACCTTGTCGATCATCTCACGCTTGCCGGTCTTCTCATCTCCTTCTTTAGAGTGTTGGCCTTCTGGCCGATTGTACTGAATGGGACCCATATATACATACATATATATATATATATATACATACATATATATATATATATATACATATATATATATATACATATATATATATATATATATATATATATATACATATATATATATATATATATATATATATATATATATATATATACATATATATATATATATATATACATATATATATATATATATATATATATATATATATATATATATATATACATATATATATATAGATATATATATTTACATATATATATACATATATATATATACATATATATATATATATATATATATATATATATATATATATATATATATATATATATATATATATATATATATATATATATATATATATATATGGGTGCATTCAGACATCAGGTCCACACTCTCTAACTCTCCTTCCTGCACAGCTGCACTGTTCTGCCTTGCTACAACACAGACAGGTACCACATGGGGACACAGCCTAACATTAGGGAGTATATATAAGGACAGATTGCAGGTAAGCCTATTACATTCCTATGGCATTTCTGCATGCTACATTGCAGGTTAACATGACTGTCCCACAAGTGGTGGGCTCTGGAACCCACGTGTCCATCATAACGGCATTACTTCCACCACCAGCTATTTGCCACGCTAATTTACATGTCTTGCATTACACAACACACACTATGATGGCTTACATCTTGTCAGTCAGTGCTGATCTGCACAGTTGACAGGTATGGCCCACTGCCCACAGGGACAAACACTATTGTCCATAGCAGTTGTTCACCTGGACATCATTACAACAACAACACCTGATGGCACATATAAATCATTCCACATCATCTATCCCATTATTATGGACCAAGTTTGTTTGTGTCTTGGTTAGGGGTCGCCACAGCGGAACTCCAGTCTGCTAATGACTGGTAGTTGATTTTTACGTGCTGAGTTACCAGCCCTGACGCACAACCTTCAACGAAGGTACACCCATTCACGCATGTCTCCATGCAGAAGCTAGCTGAGAATCGACAATGCTACTGCAGCACCACCACTGCGGGTCTATTATGGACCAAGTACTACATTCAATTACATGCATATATACTTCACATACCTGTTGTGAGAATGATGACTCTTCTGGATAGTGTGTTGTGTGGATGGCTAGATGGATGTGTTTTTTTTTTTTTTTTTTGCTTTCACTCTCTCTATTTCTGTCTCTCTCCACTAAATGATAGATTGCGGCATGGATTTTGTAGGTGATGCATATGATCAGGTGATGGCCTCTGCACCAATCACTGTCCACCACATATGCTACCTGCATGCAGCATGCTGCATAGTACTTCCAATTACCACTGTCATGGCAACCCACTACTATAAATTCCTACATCATGTTGGCTTGGTACCTTTGCCTTTCCTTTATGGAGGACATCCTCCCTGTGTGTGGGCAGCAGTGTTACAGACAGCAGGTAGCAATATCTCTTACAAGAGGACTTGCAGACTCAGGCCAGCTATATATTTGTATAAGGTGCCAGACCTACATATAGTGTGGGTAGTGCTGTTATATGCATTGTATAGCACCAGTGTTACAGGGTTTGTGTGTACATACTAGTTTAACATGGAATGCAGTCTGTCTGCATAGCTCTGCACTATGGGCCTATCCACACGATGGTCAGAGGGGTGCCTGTTATATTTTGTCTGTCCACCACACATGTCTTGTGTCAGATATATCACTGGCATTGTGTGTGTTGAGTGCTGTCAGCACATGGCTACATCCATTTCTGTTTCTGACTTCATATTCCTGACTACGGGTATGTTGCAGACTATCCTGTAACACTAGCAACTTTCTCAGTGTATAACAACACTATTTCACATATGGCCTTGTGTTCTGGCCTCTGGCCTCCACCTATATACCAGGCTTTGTCCATATGACATGCAGTAAGAGGTTGTTATGTAGTAGCCTGTGATTATGTCATGCTGCGATTTCTGCCATCATTCCAGTGCTGTTGTGGTCCCCACACATATTGCGGGGTAGGGGCCATATATATATGTTATCCTCTGGCCCAGTCTTTCTTTACTGTTGTACTACTTGAAGGCCTTGGCCTGGGCAGCAACATATGCTATGCTTTCAGATTACTGTATAAAATGATCTGCTTGAGAGTTGCATTACTCAGTTAGTATGTATTTGAAAGACCTAACAGCTATATGACATGGCATATACAACTGTAAAAGTACACAAATAAACATTTCTTATGTATGCAAACCTGTGTGTGCTGTCATATCCTTTGGCTTCTCTGTGGGTATATGTTTCAAGCAACATTGTCTTTTGTATGAGTGAATCATACACTGTCCATTTGAAAAGGTGGCAACTGTAGGAATACTGGCTGTTCAATATGCTGTGCACCCTCTAAATATATATCTTCCTATACATATCTATGTGTGTGTACGTGTATTTACATATACATATATATATATATATATATATATATATATATATGTGTGTGTGTGTGTGTGTGTGTATATCTATAGATATATGTATCTGCATATATGTGTGTATGTGTATATGTATCTTTGGAATGTTTATTACTTCCACATTGTACATTCCCTATGGTAGCCAGACTGTACTGCATGATATGCTATTGAGACCATCCTGACATCATACAGGTGGGATGGATTACTGTTAACGTCTTGTGGCCATGTTGTGTAGGCTCCTGGGTATGGGACTTGCCACAGTTGGTATTGGGTTGCAGGGCAGATCTATTTGGTTGTGGGTGAGGGGGTGATATCAATACTTACAAGAGGTATTTAGCTTGGGCCCCTTCATCCCCATTAAGGCTTTGGTCATATATGTATTTGTTATGTTCTCTTTTATATCAATAGATATTTATATGTATGTATATATATATATATATATATATATATATATATATATATATACTTCCAGATAGTTTTTGAAATTAGAATATAATGTCCACCATTATACATTATATTACAAATAAAAGCAAAAATAATAACAGTGAAATATGTGATGTTTATAATAATGGTAAAACCTTTTCTATATAAATATTAGCAGATAATGTAATTGCCAAACGGCAGTTCTTGACTGCGGGGGTGTGTATATTGTGAGAGCTCTGCTGTTAGACACGCCCCCTGCACTCGTCCATGCTTTAGCAGCTGAGGCAGCGTGCCTTCATTACTTTGCATGGCGCGCTGCCATGTTGCTCCTAAATGGTCACTTCCAAGCAGGAATAAGCTATTCCTGCACAGAACCTTACTGAATCCCGGGGATAAACATTTTAATTGCCATTATATTTTAATTTTGACCATATATATGTGTATTCATTTCAGTTGTTGAGGT
Source organism: Protopterus annectens (assembly GCF_019279795.1). Lineage (NCBI taxonomy): Eukaryota > Metazoa > Chordata > Ceratodontiformes > Protopteridae > Protopterus > Protopterus annectens. Next base: position 27,967,903 of record NC_056729.1, read on the forward strand.
GACATTGTTTGCTTGTACAGTATGGGCATAATGTACTATTTTCGAATATATACTATCAAAGTATACTCTACATACACATTAGGATGCAATTATGCTAACAGATCTGACAAGGACTGATGGGTAATGCAAACCACAGCTAAACATAGCTCTATTCACCTCTCTGTCCAAATGTAGGAGATGTAAATAAATTGTACTATCCTTTCTTTGAACTATCCACCAAAACAACTTGAGTTAATAAGGCAGAAGGGTGCCCAAGTAACTCAGAGAATAAGACTTATAGTTCTTGTACAATAACTAGTACAGCAGGCATGTTACAATAATATCACAGCACAAAACTCTAACAAATGTGCACATTCATTAAACTGCACAAACATCTTGCTCAAAGCCAACAGGAAGAAAACATGTTACTAATGCCTACAACATATAATGTTATAATATTCATTGCACATGTGGATGCTACATTGTCAAGTAAACATAATGCATACTGAATATATTTTATATTACCTATGTATATATTAACTGTGTATGCCACTGCTGTCAGTAACTCCCCATGCCTAATTGTTGATTCTGGTTGGTCTAAAACTAGCCATATAGCCAAATTCCTTGATAACAAGTTAAGAAAATGTGTTTCAAAGATTCCTTACATTTGTAAGGATTCATGGCACTTTTTGTCAACGTGTAACAGTTTAAAACCTATATATGATAACATTTTCATTACTATAGCTGTGAAAGATTTGTTCAGTTGCATACCCCATCAAATTGGCATGTAATGGTTTGGTGAATTTTTACATGAAGTGATGGAACTCAACCAAGACGTTATTACTTATTGCTAGCTGATGGATATAGTGTTAAGATATAACTTCATTTAGTTTGAAGGGCGCTATTTCCAGCAGCACCAGGGAGTGGCCATGGGCTCTGCCTATGGTCCACTGTATGCCAATATCATTACAGCCTGGTGGGAAAGATCTTTTCTTTTTACAAGCAGATTTCATACCTATATCTCTATGTATGCCCACTTTTTGGACAATTTGTTCATTTGCTGGAAGAGACCCCCAGAGGAAATAAGTTCATTTGTAGAATATATTAATCAGATGACTGGCTTTTTGAAATTCACTTACACAGTAGTTACAAATTGTATAGTGTATTTTTATGTTGAATTATCCAAGATGGAAGGTGGGGGAATTAAATCTGAAATATATAGCAAGCCCACATTTTCTAACTGTTATTTACACTACACTAGCAGTCATCCTCCACATGTTAAACGTGGAATCATTAAGGGGCAACTTGAAAGAGCAGCCCGAATGGTTTCTGAATTTAATGATATTTTGAGTGAATGCAATGTAATGGGGCAGATGTTTTTGGATAGGGAGTATCCCTTACCTTTGATTCGTAGCATAAGGGATGAAGTTATAAGGAAGCAAAATACTGGATTTTATGTACCTCTAATACAAGGGTCAAGTTTAATATCACCCCCCCCCCCATTCAACCTGGTACACAGGTAGAATCATCATATGAGTTTATGACCAGTAGTAGTCTAGCAATATGTGAATCTAGTCATGGCAAAGAAAGGAGTTTAACTTTTACTAATGATACTTCTTTTTGTCCTTTTTTACTACATTCTGTGAAGAAAGCTATATGGTAACTGATATTTTAAACAAAATTGGAGTATTATAAAAGGGGACCTAGATATGCTGGACACCTTTGGACCAACCCTTAAGGTAGTATATCGAAAGGGTAGTAACATAAAAAATATTTTGGAAAGGAAATGTATTGATACCAGGACACTGACCTGCCAAATGGCACATTGTGGTATGAGCCATCAATGCCAACATATTTTTATTGGGTCCAGCATTAAGTTATTGGATAAGACCACAAAAATAAAGGGCAAATATAGCTGCTATTCTCAGGCAGTGGTTTATATTGCCCTATGCACACAATATAATGTATACTATGTGGGAAAAACACGTTAATTGTCACAAAGAATTTATGAGCATTTTTATGAAATAGCACAATACAAGGAAACCAATGCCTTATATAGACACTTAAAGGTATCTCCCCAACACACTTTTAAATTTGCGGTATTACAGCAGATACAAAGTGAAGCTCCTGGGGGACCATGGAAGATATATTTAGAAGAGAAAGAGGTACGGTGGCAGATTTATTTGTATGCTAATTGTCTACCACGATTAAATGACATGGTGTCCGTTTCTAGTTTGCTTAAATTAAAAGCCTATGATAGATAGAATTACATTCTTTATCACTAGAAACATGATGTAATATATAAATTCAAATGGTAGATGGATGTAATGCAACATTAATAGTGCTGTGAATGTCTCTTTAAAGGAACATGTATTTTTTTAAACTTGTAGGTTCCTGAATTTTTTAATTAATCACGTGGGGGTGTTTACTTGATGCCATTGGCTGCTGGTAGTTATGACACTGGTATAAATGGCAGGGCATGTTTGTAAAATGGTGTCTGAAGAAGTTTGGTGATTTTAAACCTGATGAAAGCGCTTACCAATAAATGGCATTTTACTGGATTTTGCACCTGTGGTTCTCATCCTTTGCTGCTAATTTTTGCTGTTCCAGTACATGGTGTAGCATACTTATGGTTATGTAATCACATTAACTTTTCTGCAAGGTTGCAACAAGTACTTGTGGGTATATCGGGTAATACATAAACTACAGCTGCCGATTATATTTTCCAAATTCCATACTCATTTAACTAGATTTTACCAGCCTACTATAATAGTATATGATAAAGGGTGATATAGCTTCTGGTACTGCTCAAGGGTGTTATGTGGTTGCATTGTTAAGTTTTACAATCCATCACAATTTTAGCATGTATGAACCACTACTGAATTACTGTTATGCATTTCTTTACATGGTACACTGTTACATACTGTACACACATGCTCATACTGCTCAGACTATAACATCCTAACATATAACAGCTTTATACTTATCCAGGCATGGCTATACTTCACAATATTACAACTCCCTGTGATATTCTAGACATACCGGCAAAGTCCAGGTTTCTGCAATGGACTCAGGTGGTAAGTCCTGCAGTCCTGCATTATATGCAAATTCTGCTGCAAGACTGATTTTTCTTCTTAAATCCATAGAGATTGCATGGATTGGATGGACTTTTGTGGGTGTATGCTCCTCTAAGCTAATTTCTACCAGATAGCAACTTATTCAAAGTAATTAAAGTGATTAACCCTTCTGTGTTGGGGGTCACCAACTGAGTACAAGAGGAGATTGAGCCTTGGAGCTGTCAATGATGCTCAATGAGGACAGAAACAGTGCTAGGATGCCACAGTCCTATATGTTGGCACTGATCAGGAGGTGATTGTGAGCTATTAAACATGTGTGTTCCTGTCCTTCTCCAAAAGTGACAATACTCCCTCAGGGCTTGGCCATACACCTAGTCCAGCTGTCGTTCATAATTCTTGTCTTTACCAAGGCCCAAAGCTATAAGAACCACCTTATTTAGTTTGGCATATCATCATTATCCCTTTCAAACAGAGGTGGGCAGACATGTCCTCATAAATCCTTTCCATATCAGGTCCTATACATACCTGGAATGTATAGATGAACCCAGGACTGAGCCGTCATCATGGCTTCATCCCTCCACATCAGTATAACTGGCTTGCTTAACAGCAAGGTTTGGCACACACTGTTGGATCTGCAAGTGCTTGTGAATTGGCATTGCATGCTATCAATCCTTGGCAAGGTACACATTTTGCATAGAATAAAATTATGAAACACTGCATGCTAATGAGGTCCATAAGTGGTGCATGACACTGGAGAGCTAAATATGATGGCGAATATGTCATTCAAATCTGTAGTATTCTAAGATGTGTTCATAAATGGAATTATTACTTCTGCACAGGGAGGGAGTCTAGCTTCCTGATACAAAGTTATGCTCACTTATCTATTACACCATGTACATTGAGCTGTATTGGGTGCTGCAGTAGTGTTGTCGCCTCACACTAAGACGTTGTCCTGTTCGATTCTCAGCTAGAGCGTCTTCTGTGTGGAGACATGTGTGAATGGGCGTACCTTTGTTGAAGGTTGTGCATCAGGGCCGGCAACTTGGCACGTAAAAATCTACTGCCAATCATTAGCGGACTGGAGTTCCACTGTGGCGACCCCTAACCGGGAAAAGCTGAAAGACACAACAATGCTGAGCTGTATCATGATTTAGATATGTGCTGTATATGGACTTAACTATAGTGCTCCTACCACGTGTTGAAGTTGAGAAATAAACTTACATGAAAGCAACAAGCTGTAGATTGTGATACTGCCTACATTTGTGAGGCTTCTTTTGGAAGATGTTGATGGCAAAACCAAACTGTAATTTTTGTTGTGGGAACCTTTTGTGGGTACTGATGCATGTATTCCACATATGTGCTGTCCATAGCTATGTTATGTCCATGTCCTTAGCAAACAAAGATGTTTGCCATTTGCAACTGTCCATGATACCAGTTCCATAATGTGGCTATGTAGAAAAGTGAACCCCTATGATCTTATACATATATATATATATATATATATATATATAAATTTTACACACACACACACACACACACACACACACACACACACACACACACACACACACACACACATATACATACACACACGTATGTGTGTGCATATGCACATATAAACATAATGTAAAAAAAAAGGTAACACATACTGCCATAGTTGGTTGGATAGAAACTTATCTTGTCATTGTTACAATTCATGTTCATATCACACAATAGCACTGTTTGTTACATGCACCTTTAATTGCTCCCAAATATTTGTAATACAATAGGGCAGGAATTTTTGGAAACAACACTTGTGGATCCAGACATAAAAACATAATGTAAACAAAGCCAGCATACACTGCACCTCTTGTCAATATCACTGTTCCTTTGAATATAACATATGAATATTGTTGCTACATTGCCACTTTAATTACTCTGAAGACTTTCAAGTAGCTCGTTGTAAAACTTTTCTGAATCCTATTTCTTACATATTAATAGTACACACACTCGGAGCACTACTTAAGACAATGCAGGCATACCATTCACACACACACACACACACACACACACACACACACACACACACACACACAAACAAACACACACAGACACACACAGGTGCATATAGGCATGCAGCCATGCCTACATATACAGATGCACACATTTGTATCAGGAGTGTAGCAAGCAAATTTCATTTTGTACTCACAGGCTCTTAGTGCTACCCTCCCCCTTGGACACCTTGCACTTAAAAATAGTCACATCTCTCAAAATGCTGCCTCCAAGCACTTCATAAATGTAAGTAAGATTTTCAGCTGTTCCCCTTAAAACTACTAAAGATATTCCCCCGGATTCTCAAAAGCTTGCACGGAGTGCAAGATCGGTGCAGGAGCTCAAGCAGGCAATATGTCTGTCGTGCGATCCAGGAACAGCCTGCAGGGGTGTGCACAAGTGCTCCTGCACTAATCTTGCAAGGACTAAGCCCTGGCATGCTAATCAGCCCATCTGCATGTGAAATCCATGCAAATTAGGTGATTTTGCAATCCAGGAAGCTTGCAACAGTCCGTGCAAGACTAGTGCTATCTGCAGAAATGTACTTGGTTAGTAACCGAGTACATTTCTGCAAAATCCACAACGGAGCTGTGACAGCCCCAAATAAAGGCTGCATATCATGTAGTATGCATGCCAATGGCCAAGTATAAGGCCATTGGCATTGCAAACAAAAAAATAAATACAAAAATCAACTTTTATTTTTTTTTAGCTGATCTCGGCTGTTTATGCGTAGGGCAGCGACGAGCAAATGGGATCGGGGGAAAATAATAAAATAAACCTAAAATAAGCAGTCTAGCTAAAATCAGTATTCTGCCAAGCAAGTCAATGGCAGGTAGAAGACAACCTGGCCAGTGAGTAGTGGTTGCTAAGGGGGGAGGCTCAGTGTAAGACATGTAACTATGCATTACCAGGCAATCCTATGCAAATGAGGGGAAGGATAGTGAATCCTAGTTTTCCCCAGCATGTGAGTCAAGTCCCAAGAGTGTAAGAGTAGGAATAGCTTGGTGCAAGCCTATGAGTTAGTTGACATCATGGGGGGGGGTGTGCCAGGCATACTATAAGTGGATTGGAGCCCTGTGGCTCAGGTTTGCTCCTAGATTCGCACAGCTAAGCTAGGGGGTGTGTCTAAACCTGCCTAGCACTCTTTACAAAGCCTAAGCAGGTGTGCGTGCCACGCACCGGGTTTTACAGGAAGAAAAAAGAAGTTAAACCAGGAAATAGCAGCAGTGTGCACATCTGAGCACTCTGTTTGTGCGGCGCACACACGGGCTTAAACAGGAAGGCAATGAGAAGGGAAAACAGCAGTAGGAATGTAATCAAGAAAAACCAGCTTAGCTGGCAGGTGAAATGTATCAGAATCAGCCAATTACACAGGCAGCAGACCAGACCAGCCCAGAACACTACTATAAACTAAGCAAACACCTTCCCCTCTGGTTTTTTCCACACTCTACACCACCTGTGTAAACAAGCAGGGAACTTTTAACACTCACAACAGCAAAATTATAGGGGCTGCAATAGCTATCATACAACTTGTGGAAGAGGCTGAGGGTGGTGAGGATGTGAATGCTGTCGACCAACCCACAGTGAGGAGATGGAGAAGAGTGTACAGACCCAGGGTAACCTACCAGGGGGTACATGAACTGGAAACAGCGGAGGGCTATAGGGTGGACAGGGACCTACTGCAGCAAATTGTTGAGTTGTGCCGGCAACGCATGACACACAGAACTAACAGAGGGGAACCCATCCCAGTGGATACCAACGTATGTGTAGGACCAAGAATACTAGCTACAGGTACCTTCCAAAGGCCAACTGGGGATACGATGAGGCTTTCACAGGCATCAGCATCCAGGGAACTCCGGTAGTTCCTGGATGCCATGTCAGCACATGTTGGTGAGCATGTATATTTCCCCAACACCCATGACGCTTTGGCCAGCAATATGCAACTGTTCCACCAAATAGCAGACTACCCTGAGGTAGTGGGTGCAATAGACTGCATGCACATATGCATCAAAGCACCAACCGGTGAGCGGGGTAGGGTCTACATCAACTGCAAGGGCTTCCCCTCTATCAACTGCCAAGTCATGTGTGATGCCCAGGGCATAATAATGAATGTGTGTGCTGGCTGCCCTGGAAGCTATCACGATTCCCACATCTGGCATCTGATGCAGCTGTACCAGAGATTTGCCAATGGGGACATCTCTCACGGTCACCTAGTGGGGGATGCTGGACACACATTGGAGCAGTGGCTGATGACACCCATCAGAAATGCATACACACCCGAACAAGAACTCCATAATGAGGCATATGCACAGACTAGAATTATAGTAGAGCATGTGTTTGGGAGGCTCAAGCCTTGTAGTACTCATCAACTACATGCACCCAAATTGTCCTTGTATGTGCCATGCTACACAATATGACCCTGCGTTAACAGCTGCAGCAGGAACAGCAAGGGTCAGTGCCACACAGCCCCCCACCATTGCCAAAGCCTGCACAGGCACTGAGTGACTCGGAGGAGGAACAACCTGAGCCTGCCCCAGTAGGCAGAAGGAGGTGTTCCCAGTATGCCTTGGCCTTGGCAAAGAGGCAACACATAACACATACACTGACAGAGGAGGGACCCAGGGAATTACACCTCTGTCTGACTCACTCATACAGTAAAAGGGATGCCAAACATTACACTACCTGCGCCTAACCATGTGTAGGGAGTGTACTATGTGCATCCAACATAGGCAGCCCTGCAGCACCACCCTCAATACTGGAACATCCACAAGGTAAGTGACTCACACATGCCTGTCGGGGGGGGGTCACATACCCAACAACAGACACAGCCAGCAGGACAGGTGTAGACAAACACAAACAAAGGCTGTGCTATGGCTTCTGAATGAGGCCTATGGGTAACCTTCCCCCCAGGCCTACACAGACAGACTAAAGCAGGTCAGGCAGTGGGATGTCAGTTCTGAAGGGTAGGAAGTCAGAAACTAATATGTAGGTAATTAAAAGCTAAGATGTGTAGTACACTGGTATGCCTCTAGCCAGCATGATAGGTAAGACTACAGCCTGAAATGGAGTACCCGACATACCAGTACAGTCCTAGCAAATGTGTACAAGTGTCAGGTGTGCCCCCCCATCCAACGTAGAAATGTAGCCACAGTCAGGTGTGCTCCACCCCCAATCCTGTGTAGAAACATAGAAATAGTCAGGTGTGCCCCCATTCCACGTAGAAATATAGTAACAGTCAGGTGTGCCTCTCCTCACAATCCTGTGCAGAAATGTAGAAATAGTCAGGTGTGCCCCCACATCCTACGTGGAAATATAGTAACAGTCAGGTGTGCCCCCCAATCCTGTGTAGAAATGTAGAAATAGTCAGGTGTTCCCCCCATCCTACATAGAAATATAATAACAATCAGGTGTGCCCCCCCCCACAATCCTGTGTAGAAATGTAGAAATAATCAGGTGTGCCCCCCATCCCACATAGAAATATACTAACAGTCAGGTGTGCCCCCCCACAATCCAGTGTAGAAATGTAGAAATAGTCAGGTGTGCCCCCCATCCCACATAAAAATATAGTAACAGTCAAGTGTGCCCCCCACAGTCCTGTGTAGAAATGTAGAAATAGTCAGGTGTGCCCCCCCATCCCATGTAGAAATATAGTAACAGTCAGGTGTGATGCCCCCTGACAATCCTGTGTAGAAATGTAGAAATAGTCAGGTGTGCCCCCCATCCTACATAGAAATATAGTAACAGTCAGGTGTGCTCCCCCACAATCCTGTGTAGAAATGTAGAAACAGTCAGGTGTGCCCCCCCATCCTATGCAGAAATGTAGTAACAGTCCATGCCAAATAATTGACGGATACCCTGCAGAGACAGCATGCTACCTGTAGGTGTCCAACACAAAGGTCAGCACTGCAGTACAAACTACCTGGACTTGATCCACACATTTAATACAGATGGCCATAGTGGGCATGCCCACACACTTAAACACATGAAGGCCATGTCTGCAAACACCAGTGGACCAGACATATCTGGCAGCCACAGATGTTAGTGCAGGCACTCTTCAGTATGCACCACACATGCTTTGCAGACACAGTAGATAGGAATACAGGCATATATGTAAGGACAACACACTATAATAAGCCAAAGGCAGACATACATAGATGTGTGGAAGAGGGTGACTGTGACAAGTAGCCATCCGGGGCTCTCCCACCCAGCACACAGCCAAAAGGCCACAACCACATGAGGGTCTAATGTCACACACTGCAGATACTAGCCACCGGTATCTGTCACCGTTACAGAGTATGTGGTGCATGTGCCAGCTGTGCACCATGACTGTTCAAGGAAGTAGTCATCTAGCAGCTGTATACACGTAACTGTGGAATATGACCCAGGTTGTGCCTGCATGTAGTGTGTCAACACCTACATGAATATGTTATGGCCCATGCACACACAATGCCCTCCCCATAGCCCCACTATGACAAGCCTGCTGAAGTCATCTACTGTGAAATACAGCTTTGGGAAAACTGCATCCCAGTAATCTCTGTGGCGTGTCCCATAACTGCATATTGTGATAAACTAGTTAGTTAGGAGTTCTAACCCCAGCCTTAGCAACTGTGTGTGTGTGTGTGTGTGTGTGTGTGTGTGTGTGTGTGTGTGTGTGTGTGTGTGTGTGTGTGTGTGGACAGCGATGTTTTTTACGGTGGTCACACTCCCTACAATTGAAATGCTCTACTTTGGTAAGGCTGCTGATGTCATCCGCCTAGAAATACATCCCTGAAAAGGTTGTATCCCAGTAATCTCCGTGGTGTGTCCCATAACTGTGTCCTGCTATAGTGTGCTAAAATAGGTAGGAGTTCAATTCTCACACATGGCAACTGTGTGTGTCTGTCTGTCTGTATCGAGTGCAATGATTTTTAGGGTAGTCACACTCCCTACAATTCAAATGCTCATCTTTGGCAAGGCTGCTGATGTCATCCACCTAGAAATACACCTCTGGAAAGCTATAGCCCAGTAATCTCTGTAGCATGTCCTGTAACTGCTGTAGTGTAATAAATTTAAAAAGTAGCTGTTCTACTCCCACACATGGCAAGTGTGTTTGCGTTTGTGTGGCAGTCTGACCCTGTCTGTGAAGAGAGCTATGCTTTTTAGGGTAGTAACACTCCATACAATTTGTATGCTCTACATTGGCAAGGCTGCTGTCATCCACCTAGACATATACCTCTGGGAAGAATGTAGCCCAGTAATCTCTGTAGCATGTGCCATAACTGCTGTAGTGTGATATAGATCTCTGGTAAGGGTTCTAGAGCCATGCATGTCGGTTGTGGATGTTTTGTGTGTGTTTCAATGTCTGTGTAGGGAACAATGCATTTTAGGCTAGTCACACTCAGTACATTTCCAATGGCCTACTTTGGCAGTCCTGCTGATGTCATCCAATGTGAAATACACCTTTGGAGAAAGAGGTCTCCAGTAATCCCTGGGATGTGTCCTATAACAGCTCTATGCTGTAGTGTGATATAGACCTCTGTCAGGGGTTCTGTACCCACACATGTTGGCTGTGGATGCTTTGTGTGTGTTTCAATGTCTGTGTGGAGAGCAATGCATTTTAGGCTAGTCACACTCAGTACATGTCCAATGGCCTACTTTGGAAGTCCTGCTGATATCATCCAATGTGAAATACACCTTTGGGGAAGGAGTGCCCCAGTAATCTCCATGGTGCGTACTATAATTGTATAGTGCTGTAGTGTAATATACTAGTTAGGTAAAGGTTCAACTCCCAGACATAAGAGGTGTGTGTGTGACACCTAGGCCCAATGTGGGGTGATTTTGCAAATGTCTTATATAGTGGCTCTATATCACAATGTCCACTGTACAGGGATAACAGATGTGAAATAGCTGAGAGGCTGGAGTGCCATACCTATACATGTGACATCACGACCGGGCAGTCATAGTAACCCCAGTATTACCCAGAGCACACTCTCAACCCATGTCACATACACACACACACATGCCGAGGCAATAGCCAGTATGTGTGTAGTACACTGCATATTGGCGACTGATAATAACTATTGATTGACTGCAGTGGCCTACAGAGGGCATGGAGGGCATGGCACCCTGTCCATCTGTCCAATAGGCATATACATGCAGACAGTGCACCTTCCCCATGTTCCCCACTGGACACCTGCAACACCTGTGGTGCCATCACATGTGACCCACAAAGGACATAGCATGCCTGAAAACATGCCCTGTATGGACAGATGCCACTGATGCCAGGGAATGCCATTAGCATGCTATCAATGTAGGTGCAGGGTTAACCTGCTATCCATTATCAGTTCCTGCCACAGGTGGCCAAGACTGGCACATCTGATAATAATCTGCGTACACAACATGGGCCCGACACCCCAAGTAGAGTTCCACATGTCACTGTACATGCATGTGGGAGGTGTGCACATCCCAGACACCGTCCATGTCATGGACTAAGGAACACATACATGGCAAGCGATGCACAGCATTGGCCACAAGCAATAGCCACCCAAGTGACTGGATGGTGTATACAATACCCACGTGTGGGCAAATGCAGAAACCACAGGCCTGAGCCACAATGCAGACCATTGTCATGTGGCCTGATGCCAAGGTATAACCATCACCTAGCCTTGTATAGCCATTTGGCACAATCAACCACCACATACCCATGCAGAAATGCACCCATGCATGTCAGTACTGGCACCCTGTGTGCGCGTGTGTGTGTTGCATGATGAGTATGATCACATCCACACTCACTACAACCCCCAGTGGCATACTGAAGCATGCTGTCTGATGTCAGACACCTCCCCATACCCTTTGCCCATATAACCTCCGTATGACCCATGTGGTGCATGTGATACCTGCACAGTAATGTGTTGTGGCAATCTTACTAGTGATGAGCTGTATCCCTGGCCCTGCCAAGTGTGCCGATGTGTGTGCGTCCCTGTGAGAGTGTGGCTGTGTTGATGCTTGCACCTGTTCATGCGGATAGGCACGTGTACACCTACCGTATAGCTACCATATCCCTGTTGCAGATGTCACTTACCATCACATATATGTTCTGCAGACTCCACAACAGGTGACCTATGTGGCACATTCAGCAACTTCATAAGACTGTGATAGCACTACATAGTCATCAGGGGTTTGATACCCTCTGCTGGTAGGTGTGTGAAATAAACATGCTTAGGTTTTACTCTCCCACCCCTCCCTGACTTGTTGATGTCTCTGTCTGGCTCACTCACTCCCTCACTGGTGGATATGGAGACCTATACCTGCTTTTCTTAGGCAGCAGCATGTGTATTTTAGGTAATGCTCATGATCAGCCGATGGTCTCTGCACGAATTGCAGCCCTCCCCTAGCTGATTGCATGTGGAACAGCTGTGGTAACATTCCCATAGCCAATTGCATGGAAACACACTCCAGTATCTAGGAACATCATGTTTGTGTTGGTCCTTTTCATTCACTGTGAGCAGGAACTCATTCTGTTGTTTGGCAAACAGCATCTCAGATGGAGTGGGGACTTACCTCTGACAACATACACTGTGGAAACAGGCCAACACACAGAAAAAGGATGTGCCTGACCTGACTACAGACTGTAAGTGCTGCTATACCGCATTTGGAGTACTGTTAGTTTAACAGGGTGTGTGAGGATATGGCTCTCCTATATGTATTAATACCTGCCATGCCAGTTGTATGTTTATGAGGACTCCCCATCTGTAGGGCCATCTGCAGACTGGGCAGTGTGTGGTGCCTTTGGTGTCATGTGTTACTCACAGAACATGTATCTGTGAACTGCAGAGGGTAGTGTGAGGATTGCAGTCTGTAGATGGTGAAAACCATGACAGTTACTGACTTCATATCCCTCATAGGACATATGTTGCAACAAACCCTGTTACAACAGCAAATGTCTGATGTTATCACAGCAACATGTCAATATTGGCCCTGTGTATGTGCTTCCAGCCACAACTCAGTCAACCTTTGTACAATGTCATGCATTAAGAGGTGCATATGTGCTGTGCACCATAATTAGTGTCATCATATCTAACAAGCCAGTGAGATATCAGACTGCTATTTATGTTATGTACAGTAGGGGTTATATCTGATGACATAACCTGGACATACTGTGGTTGTTTGTACAGTACTGAGGTCTGTGTACTTATGGTGAATGTCTACAGTGTGTGTATTGTTAATATGTACCTTGGCCTGTGTGCAGACTGTGGTAGTTGTCATCTTCCTAGGTACTGTCCTAAAAGATGTTACATGCTGCTCCTCTGTATGTTACCATATTGGCTTACATGTTTGTAGGGCCATACACACACATGTCCCATACCACAGTCAGCCATCAGACCAAACTGTGTAGTGGCCCAGTATATGTAGGGTTAGTGTGTGAGTGGCACATATGAGGATGGTGTCAAACAGATAGTCCATATACTGTAATATTATGCTAGCTTGCCATATGTGGCTGTGGCTGTGTTCTCATTGGTTGTGGTTATGCACTTTCACACAGGTGCATCTTACCCTGTGCTGTGACATGCCTGTAGAGCTTGCTATACATGCAGGTACATGTGCATTCCCCCACAGGAGATGTAGGCCAGTGTTGAGCCGGTCTCCCTGTAGCCTGCACAGTGCATTGTTACATGTCTAGCAGCTTAGTGTACTTACCCAGTGAGATGTCATGTGCAGATACTTGCAAGATGTACTGCTGCTGGGCCTCCCTTAACAGTCATGTATGTCAGACAGAAAAGTGGGATGCTGTACAGATGTATGTCAATATCTAGTGGGTAGTATGTGGCCATGGCACCCCTGTACCAGCAGTTATTATATGTCAGGCCAGACAGGAGTGTGTGAATGCATAACCTGTGGTAGTATATGTACACCAGTAGTTATGTGTTATGCCCATCTACATGGCTGTTAACATCCATATTGTCACGCATGGTACACATGTTTTGCACTAAGGGGTTCTGTGTATACCTCTGGACTGTACAGAGTGTGTCAGAATGTCCACACATATTGGCCAATATCTCTGCTGCAGTCGACAGGGGTAGTACGTGCTAGCAGCTGTACTTTACTATGATGTCCTTAGGATATCTGTCAGTAGCCAATGGCACACATGTGGAAAGCATATATGACCTCCCACACACACCATGTCTGTGAAGACAATCCCAGTTACAGTAGCAATAGTATATAGAACTGTAATAGTACACAAATAAAGGTTTTCCATTTCTGCAAACCTGTGTGTGGTGTTTTGTCCTATGACCTCTCTGTAGGTATATGTTGCAGGCAATGACTGTCATTTGTATGGGTGGCCCATACAGTGTCCAGTTATTCAGGTTTGAACTGTAGGCATAGTGGCTGTTCCATATTTTGTGCACCTTCTACATATGTATCTTACTGTACATATCTCTGCATGTGTATGTGTAGTCACGTGTATAGCTATATATCATAACTCCCTCTAATATCTATTCATATAACTCTCATTTCTCTTCTTTCTCTTTTTCTTCCTCTCATCATCATGTATGTATTGATTTGCTTGCTTTTGAATTGCTTAAATGTTTTATTTTTTTTTTACTACAATCATTTTGTTTTTTTTTTTTGTAATTTTGTGCACACCTAAATTTGTCTGTTATTGCTTTTCTCCCCAGGACTCCATTGAAAACGGGTTCTTTTGGCCCAATGGACTATCCTGGTAAACCAACTGCAAATAAATAAATAAAATAAATATGTATATGTACATATATATATATATATATATATATATATATATATATATATATATATATGTATCTGCATATATGTGTCTGTGTATATGTATCCTGGGGATGTTGACAGCTTCCACATTTTACATTTCCTACGGGAGCCAGACTGTACTGCATGATATGTTACCAATACCAGCCTGACATCATACAGGTGGGATGAAGTATTGTTAACATCTTGTGCCCATGTCATGTCAGGTCCTGGTTACGAGATCTGCAACACTTGGTAGTGTATTGCAGGGTGGACATGTTTGGCTGTGGGGGGTATGCCTATTCGTACAAGACATATATTGTTTGGGGCCTCTCAACCCCATTAACAGTGCATGTGGACATATTTGTTTTTGTTAATCTACCATTGCTATCTGCAGATGTATGGCCACATATACCTATATAGATATATGTATCTGCTTACATATATATGACTAAATCCTTATATACCTACATAGATATATATCTCTTGTAGAGGCTGTTTATTTTGTTGCTGGGCAGAACATGGGCCATTGGATACAGAGTGATTAAGGCACTTTAAAGTAGTTGTAAGCAGGTTTGCATGGGTTTCCATGGGTTTGCGCGGAGCTAAGCACTGCTAACTTCCGGTTACAGTTTCTTATACTTTGTTAGCTTCTGAATTTCTTAACCTGTGCAGGCAGTGCTTACCCCCATGCAAACAGGCTTAAACCCGCTTACTGCTGCTTAAAAGTACTTACTCCTGCTTACCCCCGCGCTAATTTCCTTAAAAGAAAAAAAGGGGTTAATAGGAAAGTGGTGAAAAAAGGGGCACAAAGAGGGAAAGACAGTAGGGAAAATAGCCAGGGATGTGCAGGAAGGGCGTAGGGAAGGTCCATAGCTGCCCATTTCTTCTACAGCAACAGCTGTACATATACACTGAATTTGGAGGTAGATTTGGACACTCAAACCCCTGGGTGGGACGAGGACAACAATAATTCGTTGTGATGCCAATTAGGCCAGATTACTTGTGTCCAGTGGACACGTGTGTGAAATGGACAGCTATGTATGGGGCGATTTTTTTTTTGTGGGAACAGATTGCCCTTTTTTCAGGTGAGTGTGGGATGTTGGGGAGGGGTAGTAGGTATATTTGGGGAGGTAGGTTGGATAGGTTAACAGACAAGACAAACAAGATGCATATGGGGTGGTATATGACACATGTGGGGAGTAAACACCTTGGACGGTGAGGGGTGTTTGGAAGTCGCAAGCCCATGAGCCCCCAAATGGAAACAGTGGGACTGAAGTCCCCACCCATGGGCAGTCACCACTGCACCTTCAAGGCCCCAAAGGTGGCTGTGCTGGGGGCTGAGTAGGAGGGGCAGGCTCACCCTCTAATTGTGCCATGCGGCCCTCAAGCTGGCATAGCTGCTCTCGATTCTCCTTGTCGAGCTCCCTACGCACCATGGCCCGGACCTGATGGTGGGTGACAGGTACCTCTCCATCCCCGCTCCTGGGGGGGCCAAGCCCCAACCCTGAGGCAGTTCCACCCAAAGGTGGTGCACGGCCAATGGAGGAGGAGGTCCCAGTCTGGGCCCCAGATGTGCTGGTGCCCACTGCCATGGCCAGCTGAGGTGGGACAGGTT
This sequence comes from Protopterus annectens, assembly GCF_019279795.1. Classification (NCBI taxonomy): domain Eukaryota; kingdom Metazoa; phylum Chordata; order Ceratodontiformes; family Protopteridae; genus Protopterus; species Protopterus annectens. Next base: position 27,984,346 of record NC_056729.1, read on the forward strand.
GGTCCGCTGGGACTGGCCTTCCCATACGAGCTATGGTGTTGCAGTTTTAGGACAGATATCGGTTAGTAATAGTCAATAGCATTCAGGATTAGTTATAACCATATGCATAGGTATTCCCATTAACCCAAGACACCCGATTTACAACAGTTGCAGGGTGAGCAGAGCACATGCATATATGAGACAACAGTGGTCATTACAACAGCATGCATTTTTCATTGATGGCAACAGGCCACCAATATGGGAGTATATTAATGTGGCACATGCATAGAACCAAATGTGAATATTTATAAACCAATAGGACATATGTCCCAACAAAAGTTTGGAGGGTATACATACCCATTTAGGTGTGTAATTAGGTTATTGTTGCACATATGGTGGGGATAAGAGGGAGAGGTCAATTAACAACTAATATATCCCTGTAGTTATCACAACTTTCTTAGTCACTGCAATGATCTGTCCCTTACATGTATTATTACACTACCCAATGGCCTTACTTTGTATAATGGTATGTTTGTAGATTAGTATATACGTGGACTGTGTCTTACATATAGTCTACACCTCTTACTTGTTGTTGCTGTTGAGAAAGTATTGTTAACACTGCCTGACAAATTCTACACATACTCCCAGATTCCATGCTTCTAGACAGTTATATGAGTAAACTGTGTTGTACCTACAGTCTACACCTCTTACCTGTTATAGCTGTGGAGGGAACTTTGTTAACACTACCTGACAATTTCTACACATACTCCCAGATTCCATGCTTGTAGACAAGTATACAAGTGAACTGTGTTGTACCTACAGTCTACATCTCTTACCTGTTATAGCTGTGGAGGAAATCGTTGTTAATGCTACCTGACAAATTCTACACATACTCCTAGATTCCATGTTGATGTTATACACATACCTAACAATCTGTTATTGCACACACTCTGGTCAAGGCTTGACAGGATGCAAGAGTTAATGTGACATATTTTGTGAATAGCTGTCATACACTTTGGGTGAGATGCTACAATGACAGGTTTGTTTTCATATACATTCTATGACTATGTTCAGGTCTGACTATCAGTTATATGTCAGTAAAAGCTGCCTACATTTCTTGCATCATCACACTGATTTGTCAGGGAAACGGGTTACCGGGAAGCAGATATGGGCCATTTATCTGGACGGATCAGAACAGTTGAGGGGTATAATTATGCCTACAGCTTACTACCTGAACATTCTGCCACAGTCTGTACAGTTGATGGTTATGATTATGCTTACAGCTTACGATCGAACATTCAAGCATATTCTGTACAGTTGGGTCTAATTATGCATACAGATTTCTATCTGAACATTCTCACAGACTCTGTACGGTTGTGGGGTATGATTATGTATACAACTTACTACCACTCTCGGGATTCAAACCCCTGCTGTATGTGGTAAAAATATTACAGTTGACACCACAGTACACTGTGCTATCAGGGAATTGGTGTAAAGCATTTCAATGTTTTCTAAGTCTCCCTCAGTTGTACAATATGACTGACCTCTTGGGACTTCCAACATTGTTATACTGAACTTCCTACACATTTTATCTGCATTCAGCAGTGTGGGTAACACTGCTTATTACAACAGTACTATTTATAGAATGCAACACTACAACAACATATGACAGCAGAATGTACACAAGCACTCCAGGGGTTATACTTTTATTCACAAGATATTACACCTTTATTTCTACACAACCTATATGACAGTCTTCCTACCATATTGTCTAGTTTATTCAGTACATCCCATACACAATACATTTTGATACTGGTGCAACACTTTCTAGAACTGTTATATTTATTTGTTATGACAGTACATGCAAGATTATTACTAACTGACTCATGATGCAGCCTTTGCAGCCTAGCAACATGGGCTTGCTGGTTCACAGCCCGCTCATCTACAGCTGTCAGAGAAATATAGTGATATTTAGCCATTACCTATCCATAGTATACACAAGCTAGGCAATCATTATCTAGTACTACAATGAGTACTTACTCAATGCTGGGGCATCGGCCATCTGCCTTGATTCTTGGATCCACTGCTCCAAGAGAGCACCCCTCCGCCGCTTCAATTCAGCATGGTGATGCCTGACCTGCTCACAAGTCCAGGGGATACTAGTGGCATTGGTGAGGTCACGGGTGAGACTGTCCCAGGCCTCCACTTTATACTGGGAGCCCTGGTACTGGCCCTACAGTAGTCTCCGCTCATGGTGTTTTACCAGGAGCCATACCATGAATCTGGACTCCTGGGTGCCCCAGCACTGTGCTCTAAATCGAGTGCCTTCCTGTACTCCAGCCATTCTGCCTACAGTAGGGAGCTGCAACCAGTTATGGGAAGTATTTGTGCCTGTGGGGTTTAAATACGCCCAATTTCCTGCACTTTCCCATGATTGGACGGTTTTGAAAAGGCTAAGCTGTGGGCACACCTGTTTACCTAATGTTGGCATTGCTTAAAGGGGTATACCACTGGGCAGATTGAGTTAGCCAGCCTACACATTGCTTACACCAAGTAAGCTGAGCTGCGCAATGCTTAGCATTACTTAATATTTAATTAGCATTATATTTTCCTTTTGGCATTGATTTATTATTTGTTACATGTTATATCTGTGTCTGGTATCCGTGATTCATGTGTGCATACACTTTATGGGGCCCTGGGGACTTCAACACTTTATTATAATAACACCTCACATCTGGCCTTACTGCAGTACTCCAGTTCACATATTTATGTTATGTGGCAGGTTATACAACATCACAGTGTACATAAATTCCTTTCACATGTTTAGGTTGATTTTCCTATGGTGAGGATTTGTTTGTTGAAACCTCAATTGTATGTACTGGTATGATGGCTTAGTGGTTAACTGTTGTGACTGTAGTGTGCAGGGTCTTGGGTTTGAGCCCTGTAGAGGCTGTTTATTTTGTTGCTGGGCAGAACACAGGCCGTTGGATACAGAGTAATTAAAGCACTTTAAAGCAGTTGTAAGCGGGTTTGCACGGAGCTAAGCACTGCTAACTTCTGGTGACAGTTTCTTACACTCAGCTTCTAAATTGCTTAGTCTGTGTAGGCAGTGCTTACCCCCACGCAAACGCATTTAAACACGCTTACTTTTGCTTACATATGCTTACTACTGCTTATTTGTGCTTAAACCTGCTTACTGGTGCCTTATTCATTATGACACTGATATTTCTCATGTGCATTTCCTGCAGTACTCCAGTTCATAGATATATGTTATTTAGTGGGTTTTGCAACAAAAGTATTAGTTATAACGTGCTTTGTCATGTAAAACAGACTGTGCTGCAGTGTGACTCGAACGGGGAATGTCTGCTCATTAGGAGAATACACTGCTCACTACACTATTGCTGTGCTGCTTTATTTGCATATATCTTCCTTGTTATCCTCTTCAGCCTTTTAAGCTGCTTTAACTGTAGCTAAGCGATGGGCACACCCGCTCACCTATGGTTAGCTGTACTCGGAGTTAAAAAAAAAATAAAGGGTTTTCTTCATTTGATTTTTATGTACTGTTGCTGTTGTACACATGGGAAACTGTTGGTGGGGATATGCAGACACCTATGAGCGATCTCGCTCATTTCTTATCATTTTCTGCTGTTCTACATTGCAGGGGTATGTTTATTCTGAGAGCTCTGCTCTCAGACACACCCTCTACACTCGTACATGCTCCATGTAAGCCTAGGAGCTCGGGCAGTGCGCCTTCATTAATATGCATGGCACGCTGCCGTCCTGCTCCTAAATGGGCGCCTTCGTGCACAACTAAGCTAGTCCTGCACGGAAGATTAGTGAATCCGGGAGATTGTTTTTAGATTAGCAATATTGCACCTGTTGCTAATGGCATTCATTTAAACAATTGTCAACATTATATGACCTAAAAAAAATCCATGTTGAGGTGATGCTCAGAAAAAAAAAATGTAAATGTAATCAGTAGGGTACAAAGAGTATGCTTGACTACACCCTTGATCTGTATATGTCTGCTTTCTGCACCCAAAGCACTTAAATTTACAGCCCTTGAATGTAAAAAGCTACTGTTTTCCTGTAAGGGAAACATATATTTCTTGCAGAAGTGAACAAAATTTATAAAGAATATCATTTTACTTCTACTGAAGATAAAGTACAAGTTTAACTGTGGTATTTTGAACCCAAAGGATATTTAGAATAATGAACTAATGTCACAGATACAGGTTTTGTGTGATTTAGATGTGCTGAGATTGTAGTTGCATAGTCAAATACAATGAACGCACAGTTAAACATCTAAGGGCAATAGCAATGTTGCTGATGTGGTCTCATTGATGAGTGGGTGGCAGGGATGGTGCTAACACTTCAATCTTAAAGGAACAGCATTATACTACACTTGTTGCACCTCAAACACATTACCTGATGACTATGTCTGTGCGAGTGTCATACAAGTTTTCTATCACCTTATCTTAAGTGGTTGAAAAAAGTGAATTAAATTACATTTAATTTAATGATATTATTTTATGCATATTATCAGTTTTAACTCTGATAGTAAAGAAGATTATGATTTTGATCACTGGTATGAGTTTTCCCAATTATTTATAAGTAATATTGCAGTTTGCTTTATCACTGTTGGCTGGACTGTGCAAGCTGGTTGTGCAGTTCCAGTGTGTTTCCCCTTCTTCCACTACAGTGTGACCATGGAGTTGTTATATGTAAGTTGGGGGCCCCCACATATGGGACTCAGGGTTGCTTACCCCCGGCAAACAACATTTACTTATTTATTAATTTTTATGTTATGCTGAATTACATTGCATAAGTTTAGACCAGTTCTGTTTAAATATATTTGGCTCGATTCCAAATGAAAGTTGTGGACAGCATAATACCCCAAATGAAGACTTCAGCACACCAGCTGTGCCTGTGATTTCAGAGGATACACTGCAGGAGTACAAGTACTGAACTATTCAGTGTAGGATAATTACAGATTCCAGGCATACCTGTTGACAAACTACAACGCCGACTCTGTTTCTGAAATCCTCGGCGAGTGCCATACTGCAGCACACTACCACCGTAACAGGAACAGGCACGCAAAAACTGAGGGTGATGCTACTCAATGCTAGAAGTCTAAATCTCAAAATGCACTCACTCGAGGCACTCCTTAAAATGGAGAACACTGACATCTGTGCAGTGACTGAGACCTGGTTCAAGACTCCAGAGAGCATCCCTGCACTACCAGGCTATAACTCATACCACACTTTTCGTCCATGTAACCTGGACCGGAACACCAAAGGCGGAGGTGTGTCCATATTCATTAAGGATATCCACACCTCCAGGCTAGTTGCTCAGCATAATGCAGCCGAGGTTATTCAAGTGCAACTAACTCTGGGCAAAACTGCAATCCAAATTGTAGCTTGCTACAGATCACCCACCATGCCCCAGGATTCCCACTCCTCTTTTCTTGATGTACTGGAAAATATTAGGGTTCAACCAAACACCCTAATACTGGGTGATTTCAACTACCCCACCATTAACTGGGAAATCTACTCATGTACCAACTCCTTTGCTCAACGCTTTTTGGAATTCATAAACTCCAATGCCCTGGATCAACTTATCCACACTCCCACCAGGGGCAACAATATCCTAGATCTAGTCATTATCAACATGAGTGACTGGTATTCCACACCTGAAGTCAATGCCCCATTGGTCTGATCTGACCATAAGCTAATTACCGTAGATATCCACATCCTGCCCCCACCCCCCCATTAAGGAAACCATGGTAAAAAATTTCTCCAAAGCCAACTTCATGCTTCTTAAGACAGAAGTGGTGAACTTCATGACACCCATGCAGATGGACAATGCAGTTATGACTACTGAATCCTACACAATTGCACTTTATAAGCAATTACATGAGTGCATGGATCATGCTATCCCAAACAGAACTAAGACACTATCCTCCAAAAAAACGAAGTCAATCTGGTGGTCCTCTGCCATAAACAAACTGTACAACAGAAGGAAGAAACTGTTGCAAAAGAGAGTAAAATCCCACGAGTGGAGGAGCTCCCTGGTCAGCCTCAGTAAGAAGCTGTGATCCCTGATAAAATCCGCCACAGCTAGTTACAAAAACAAAATCACCATTGATTCTAAAGACAACCACAAAGCATTCTATAGCTATGTCAAGAATCTCAATGGCAACACTCAGATCTGCTCTGAGTTACAGCACAATGGCACTAAATATACAGACCCAACTGATATTGCCAACATCCTGTCAGATTGGTTCAGTGCTAACTTTACCCCCCTCACCCCCTAAAGAGCCCATCTCTATACCAGAACAATGCAAAGTTCCTGTAATCACGGCTGCACAGGTAAAAACCACACTCTGCAAAGCCAAGAACACAGCATTCATGGGACCAGACGGGTCTATATTATATCATTGAATGCTTAGAAAAATGAACGCTGATTGATCGGCCTAACTTAAGCGAAAGCTTACAATCTCTAACTGTCAGATCAGCAATTTTTTTTTCCTAGGGAAAAAAAATCACTGATCCAAAACACATACACGCAACACAAGCACACCAAACAAACAGAAATCCACACACATACACCTAAAATCTGATACCTAAGCCTACACTAAACTATGCACACTTCACTAACTACCCACTTACCTTAACCCAAACCCTAACCCTAAGGTCCGTCACTATCGCACACTCACCTCACCCACTCCCTAACCCTAACTCACTTAAATCCACCCTAACCCTCATGTCCACTCAATCGCACACACACCTAACCCGAGCCCTAACCCTAACTCACCTAAATCACCCTAACACTCACATCCACACAATCGCACACTTACCTAAATCCGACCGGTAACTTTCCACCATAACACTGAAAATACCGAAGCAACAGAAACGGACAACCAAATTATTTCCCTAGGAAAATATTGAGTTTCTGCTGCTTCGATATTTTGCAGTTTCGTGAAAATAAGTTTGATCAATCAGCGTTTGCTTTTTTAAGCGTTCGAGGATATAATATAGACCCAACCAGACAACATCCCAGGCTGTGTTCTACATGAACTACAGAACGAACTGGCACCCCACCTAAGTACCATGTTCAATCATAGCCTCACCTCAGGCTTTGTGCCTGCTGAATGGTGCACAGCAACGGTTAGCCCACTCCACAAGGGGGGAGCCACCACGGACCCTGGGGAACTACCGCCCCATTAGCCTGACGAGCCTGGTCTGCAAGGCCATGGAACGTATCATCATGGAACTTATTAACAAAGACATTGGTAATCTCCAAACTCTGGACCCCACTCAGTTCGGGTTTGTAATGGGCAGATCATGTCTCCTAAACCTGACAGGCTTCTTTGAAGCAGTCACCAAAGCCGTAGACAAGGGTAAGGTCGTTCACACAGCCTATCTAGATCTTGCCAAGGCTTTCAACACCATCCCCCACTCTGGAATTATAGATAAACTCACTAAACTAGGTATAAATCCCTATGTCACAAGATGGGTTGCCAACTGGCTCACTGACAGAAAGTACAGTTTTGTACCTACCATAAATGTAGATGTTCGAGGATCCACATTGCTGCAGTCCTAACTATTGGGTAGTCCGCTGTCCAGTCGGCCCGAATACCAAAGATCAGGGTACTAATGCGCATGACCGACGCCATATCCTCAGTCTTTTCTTGCCCCAGATGTCAGAAGACCCTGAAAAGATAAGGCCAAAAACAAAAACTCCCAAAATACCTGCACCAAAAAAATACATATACAAGATATACACAATTAGCAGAATAGAACCTCACCTACACAACCACCCCTAAACACAGAGGGGAAGGAGGGAGGGTAAATTGACTGCAGCAATGTGGATCCTCGAACATCTACATTTATGGTAGGTACAAACTGTACTATGTTCTTCATTCCACATTGCTGCAGTCCTAACTATTGGGTAGAATCCCAAAGCAGAGGTAAGGGAGGCTGGCAAATTATAAGGAAGCAGGAACTGACAACATGCCTTGCAAAATAGCTGTGGCAAAACCAGCCCTAGACTTAGAGTAGAGAGGAAGGTGATAATGCTTAGAGAAAGTATGCACTGAACTCCAAGTAGCTGCCTCCAAAATATCCTTAGTTGCCACCCCTTAGAAATGCTGTGGAAGTGGCAGTAGCCCTAGTGGAATGAGGCCTAATCCCAGCTGGAATCTCCTTGCCATGATGGGAATAACAAAATGTAATGCAACACCCAATCCACCTAGAAATAGTTTGTTTTGACACAGGCTTGCCCTTTGAAGTCAAAGCAAAGAAACAAACAACTGCTGAGACTGCCTAAAATCCTTAGTCCTGCTCAAATAATAACGCAATAGCCTGTGTACATCTAAAGTGTGCAAAATCTTTTCCCTTTATTTTGGGGATCCGCATAAAAGGTAGGCAAATGAATAGTTTGGTTTAAAGCTACACTAGAAACCACCTTAGGCATAAAGGAAGGATTAGTACGTAAAGATACCCTATCCTTATGAAAAATCAAAAAAGGCTCCACTGCCATAAGGGCCTGCAACTCAGAAACCCTTCTTGCAGAAGTAATGGCCAACAAAAAGCAGTCTTCCATGACAAGTATTTCAAATCAGCAGTACAAGAGGCTCAAAAGGTTGTAGAGTAAGTTTCTCCAACACAAAATTGAGATCCCAAGCAGGAGTAGGAGCTCTACGTGGGGGTCTTATATTCTTTGCCCCTCTAAGAAATTGCTTGAACAAAGGATGCGAAAACAATGGTGGGTCACAATCATAGTGAGCTGAAATTGCTGCAGCATGAATCTTAATGGAAGAGAAAGACAAACCTTTGTCCAGTAACTCAGTAAGATATTGAAGAGCCACACTCAAATTTGGCTCAGTAATTTCCAAATTGTTTGCTGCACTCCAAAACAAAAATCTCTTCCATTTTTCTGCGTACACTTTCCTTGTACTAGGTCTTCTGGCTTCCATAATCACATTTAAAACTTGTTGAGGAAGCTGAGACCTGCTGTCTTTCAAAACAGAATATGCCAGGCGGTTAGATGTAGAGAGTGAAGCTTGACATTGAGCAGATGACCGTCCTTCTGAGACAACAGGTGTGGAATCAAGGGTAAAGGCCATGGAGGCTTCCTTGCCAGACTCCTCAGTAATGGGTACCAGTGCTGCCGAGGCCAATCTGGAGCTATTAAAATCATCCTTGGCTTGTCTTGTCTGACCTTTAGAAGCACCTTTGGAAGAAGAGGCAGAGGTGGAAAGGCATACACATGAAGATTTTTCCAACTGAAAGAAAGAGCATCCACTTTCCAAGCTGTGTGATGAAATCCTTTCGTGCAAAACTTTGGCAGCTGGTGGTTTAGTGGAGAAGCGAACAGATCTATGTCTGGAGTTCCCATGACACTGTCAATTTTTGAAATACATGAAGATCCAGTTTCCACTGTGGGGATCCATGATTTGTCTGCTTAATACATCTGCTAAGGAGTTCTGTGCTCCGGCAGAAACCTTGCCTGAAGAGTTAGTTGCAGACTGAGCCAGTCTCCCATAAAATCATTGCTTGTCTGCACAATGGGTAAGAATGTGTCCCCTTGTTTGTTGATGTACCACATGACAGTTGTGTTGTCTGTTAGAATCAACACCTGCCCTGGAAGAAGTAACTCCTTGAAGGCAATTAATGCAAACTGAACTGCTAACATCTCTTTCATGTTGATATGTAGATGCTGTAGTCTGGCAGGCCACTTGTCTTGTATCCACTTTCCATTTAGATGAGCTCCCCAAGCAACATCTGAGGCATCTGTCGTTAGAATCTGACTTGCCTCTGGCCGGGTCACAGAGAGTCCCTTGTTTAGGTGACATTCCTGAGCCCACCACAAAAATTCCTTTTGAATGCAAGGTATTATTTGAATGACAGTGTCCAAATCCTGGCAGTGCTGTGTCCACAGATTTTTGAGATACCATTGTAGCTTCCTCATATGCAGTTTGGCATTGGGAAGCACCAGAATACAAGATGCCATGAACCCTAAGGCTTGAAGGACTGTCCTTGCAGTCAGCCCGGACTGAAGAGATAGATGATGGAAATAACTGGAGAGATTCTTTTGTTTGTCCGGGGTTAAAAAGGCCATCTGGGCTGCTGTATTCAGTCTCACACCCAGAAAGCACATGTCTTGAGAGGGTACTAGACTGGACTTTATTTCGTTCACAGAATACCCTAGGCATCTTAGCACTGCTATGACATATTCCAGATGCTGTAGAAGATCTTCTTTTTCTTGAGCCAGAATCAGGCAGTCGTCCAAGTAAGGATAGATTTGGATGCCTTTTAGCCTGAAGTAAGCTATCACTGGAGCCAGAACCTTTGTGATACTCTGGGCGCAGTAGATAAGCCAAAGGGCAATGCAGAGAACTGATAATGAGAATTTCCAGCTCCTGAAAACGCAGATTTCCTGCAACTTAGTCTGATTGGCACATGAAGGTAAGCTTCCTTGAGATCTAAAGTTACCATCCAGTGATCTTTGCCCAGCAGAGGTAAAAGCTGTTGTAACGTCAACATTTTGAACTTGGGAATGTCCAGATAAGTGTTGAGGAGAGATAAATCCAGAATTGGTCTCCACGTGTTCCCCTTCTTTGGTACTAGGAACAGGTGAGAATAAAATCCTAGGGCCCTTTCCGGCTTAGGCCCCTTCCGCACAGGAACTGACTGAATGGCCCCTATTTGGAGCAACAGAGAAATTTGCTTGTGAGCCTCTGTCCTTTGAAGAGGAGGAATGTCTGGCATGCCTTTGAAAGGAGGCAAGGTATGGAAATAAAACCTGTAACCGTGGTGAATAATATCCAGAACCCATCTGTCTTGGGTAATTAAATCCCAATTTTCTTTGAAAAGAGACAGCCTTCCTCCTAAAGGTGCTGCCAGGCGAGAATGTACTGGCAGCTGAAAAGGCAGGTCATTGGGTCTGCTTACGAAAGGACTGACCCGTGCCCTCACCAGAAGTCTGCGAGGGGAACTCCCTGTCCTAGGGCCTAAAAGAACCCTGAGCTCTGCCCCTACCACGTCTAGACCTACCCCTAGACTGGGAATCATAAGCAGGATAAGTCCATCCCTTAGTAGGCCAATTTCTACTAAACTCGGAGGCTGTACCTGCAAGAAATCTTTAACAGTTTGCATAGACTTAGCCTTGTCCTCCATTTTCTTCAAAACTGCTTCCACAGGCGTACCAAACAACACATCAGACTGTAAAGGAGCATCCAAAATCCTTGTCTTAACATGCTCAGCTAAATTCTGATCTCTCAGCCAGGCGTGCCTACGAAGAACAGAACCAGTGGCAGCCACCCTGAGGAGGCTTGCACAGCATCAAAACCACACTGCAAGGAATGTTTACCTACCTGTTCAGACACATGAACTAAATCCTGCAACTCTTTACACTCAATACCTTCAGCCAGAGCATCCACCTTAGATTTCAACTGTGAAAGAAGATAATTCTGATATTTTAACATGTGAAACTGACAATTCAACGCCCTCATGGCTAAAGTGGAAGAAGTATACACTTTCTTTCCCCATCTATCCAAAGCCCTTGCCTCTTTATCAGGAGGGACAGGATTTTTAACAACTGAGGCCTTCACACCTTTAGGCCCCTGAGAGACAGTTTCTGGGTCTGCCCTAGGACTCTTAAAAAGATACTTATGAGCTTCAGGCACCCTATAATACCTATCCGGTTTAACTGGGGCAGGAGGCAGAGAATCAGGATTCAGGGAAGCCTCTGCAAAGACATCTTCCACCACATTCAAAACAGGAGGTATAGCTAAAGGCCTATGCTGGGGTAAAAACAAGAATTCCCTAAGCCTTTTCCTGGAATCAGAGAAATCTTGACCTTCCCATTTAAAATGTTCCCTCATGGAATGCAGAGTCTCTGAAAATGAAAAATCCTCAGGAGGAGAAGCAGAAGGAGTAGAATCATCCACATCAGAATCAGAATAAGGAGGGTACTCCTGCAAGTCTTCAGCCGAAGACTCGAAGCCTCGAGCATTGCTCAAAACTCTCAAACTCAGGTTCCACCCTAGGCCTCTTATCAGGAGGGGCATAGAACCCTAATCATAGTAATCAAATCCTCTGCCATTTTAAGCATATGTTTCTTAGGCAAAGATCCTGAAGTACTAGGAGAAACTCCCACAGAAGCTAAACTTGGCCTGCCCAAAGAAGCCTTGGAAACTGAAGGAGAGGCTCTAACCACCTTAGGAAGAGAGGGAAGAACAGCCACCTGAGAAGCCCCCTCAGCCTGGCCTACTTCCTGAGAGGAGACATCCTGTAACAGTAAAGTCTCTTCCTGAGACTCCAAAGAGACACCTGGCAAAACCTCTGGCTCCACTGAGCCTTCCAAAGAACCGACGTCTGGGACTGTCGGGTCCTCCACCCTAGGCTTTGCTGCTTTATCTTTGCTTTTTAGTCGAAGGCCGGAGCATCCGACGGCATTTTATAATTACAACGCTTCCCAAACACTAACCTGGCACAGTCTAACCTTCTCTTAATAGTGCGTTTGTTAAATCTAGCACAAGAGCGGCATCCAACAACGTCGCAGGCCTAAACAAGGTATACACAAAGTATGGTAATCCCTATGAGGTATCTGTTTCCCACAAGAAATACAGTTATTCACTTTTTCTGACATCCGTTAAATACTGAGGCAAGAAAAACCAAAATATTCCCCAACGGGTACTTAGCCAACTTTGATTCGGTCTGAAACTCTGACTTCAGAAACTTTCAGAACGCCAACCTATCATCATGGAACTTCAAAGCATTGCTAATCTGCATTGGACGGGTTATGGGCAGATCATGTCTCCTAAACCTGACAGACTGACGCAGTCACCTGACGGCTTTCAACACCATCCTCTACTTTGGAATTATAGATAACTCACTAAACTAGGTATAAATCTGTCACAAGATGGTTGCCAACTGGAATGAAGAACATCCCACACAGTGAAAGTAGCAGACTCCAAATCTGACTTCAGGCCAGTGACAAGTGGAGTACCACAGGGTTCAGTCCTGGGCCCTCTCCTGTTTGGTATCTACTTCTCTGAAGTACAGGCTAACAAAGAAGGTCTTTGGCTAACTAAGTTCGCAGATGACTGCAAACTAGGAGCCATAATCAAAACTCCTAACGATGTGGACATCCTACAAAAGGGCCTCACTGAGACAGATGCCTGGTGTCAAAGCCATGGCCTCAAGCTCAATGCCAAAAAGTGCATTGTCATCCCCTTTGGTAAAAACTCTGTACCCATGAACTACAACACAGGCGGTAGTATACTTAACACCAAAATTGTGATAAGAGACCTTGGGACACGGTGGACAGTAGTCTCTCCTTTGATAATCACATCGCCACAGTAGTCAGGAAATCCTTCTATGTGGTACACCTCATCACAAAAGGTTTCTCATCCAGAAAAAAAGAGGTCATTGTTCCTCTCTACTCATCACTCATTAGACCCATTATAGAGTACAATGCCCCTTTTGGTATGTACCTCACAAGACATCTACAACAACTGGAAAGGCCGCAGAAATACCTCACAAAGAGGATTACCAGCCTCAAACAGATGCCCTACGCAGACTGTCTCAAAAAACTCCAGCTTTACTCCGTCGCATATCGCCTACTCAGAGGTGATCTTTGCCTAACATACAAAGCCATGTCAAACCCAGAGCTGTTGGACATGCTCCACTTAAAGAAATCCCAATCCCTCCGAGCTACACACTCTGGGGACCTAAACCTTGTCACCACAATAAACAGAACATGCTGGAGGGATAGATTCCTGTCCCAGAGACTTCCCATACTCTGGAATAAACTACTATCTATATCAAGCAAAGCTCCTCATTAGCACTCTTCAAGAAAAATCTTGATGATTAGATGGGAAATAGGAAATTCACCCCGGGGATCACCTCTGTGGCTCTGCTCAACAATGGCACAGGAAAATAATTTTCTTGGGTGGCAAAAGCCAGGGTACCTTTTTGTCTGGGCTTGTATAGGCCCCAGGGCTGATAGCCTAGTACCTACCTATGAACCTATAAACGGAATGGAAGCTATTCCCTCAGAATCCATAACAATAACAACCAAATGCTACATGCAGTGAATGAACTACAACAGGCTGTGGTACTGCAAGCTATGGAGGAGGATCTGGGTGTGCATCCTAGAAGGCAGCCAGCTAGAGAGAGAGCAAGGCTGCAACTAAGCCAACTATCACATCAATAAATCATTGACAACTACCATCTAGACAGAAATGCTAAAAAAATAGAAAAAAACAAAATACAAACTAGGACAGCAACTGAGACATTGTGTGATATCAAAAGCACAATAATGGAAATGGTACGAACGATAAAATGAAGTTTAATACAATCACAAAAACATACACAAACTAAACAAATATAAAATTAGTGCTTTTGTTTGATAGGTATCAACCTTCTTCAGATTCAAATAAAACTACCATACTAAATCAATTTATAACAAAAGTCACATGTGACACTAAAACCAATGAAAAAGCACTGTAACAAGTACAATAGAAGCAATGTAATGCAGTGTGCCCACCCAACATCATACATTTAAAGAAATAGCAACTCATCGTCATAAAAGAACAAAATCAAATAAAAAAGCATACGATGGTATAAAATTATGTAAGAATATATAAAATTATGCATCCATACTTGAACTTGAACTATCTAACAAAGGGCTTTTTAAGTAAGCTCACAATTGATATAATATCATGTCAGTCCAGGAGAAGCCAATGTGTGTAGGTACACCTGCCACCTTAATTTGTGTACCTCCAAGTAAACATTCCATGGTTCCCCCCTCAGACACCTATTAACTTACTCATTCACAGCAAATTTGAAATCATGGTCAGGAAAACATATAATGTGCTTATATAAAGCATTAGATGTTTTCTTTTTGCTTATTTTATATATATGCTCATACATCCATTGGCACAATTTACCTTCAGATTTTCCAATATAAACTGTGGAACATTTAGTGCAAGTAGCAATACATACAATCCCCATGAGTGAAACAATAAAACTGGCCTGAATAGTAATATGTTTGTCACCTATTATTAACTCTGACACACACTTGATATAGTGACATTGGTGACATGTTCCGCTTTATACACCCACCAGTTCTAATAAGCCCCAACCGTTCAGAAATGTTCTTTAAATTTGGGCCTCCTCTATAAATAAAGGAGGGACGTAAACCCAAACAATTAGCAAGATCATGATCAGCAGTAATGATACTCCAGTTTTCACTATAAAGTCAGAAATATACACACTGTCCAAATTATAGGTGGAAATGAATGGACAAGGAGCAATCATATTGTTGACATGATCCAACAAACAATTAGTATGGGCAACCAACTCACTAGATCCACCAGTCACCAAAGGGGAAACACAAGGAATAGGTGCATGACTCAGGTTTAACAAAGGGACATAAAACCCAATCTGCCTTTTATGTGTAACCTCCTCCTGGAAGTCAGAAATAAGTTTTAAAGGATAACCACAGTTTAAAAACAATTAAATGAGATTAAAAAAAGAAAAGCAAACACAGTCATGTATGCAGGCAACAGCATAGTCATATAATGACATATACAACACAGTAACGGGGTATGGTGATACTCGCATGAATATATGGTGCACCTGTTGGCCAGATGTCCTAGCATAGAAAAACAGCAACATTGATTTCATACTACACAGGTCTGCTACACATTGCTGCAACCTATGAACATGTCAGAGAACCACATCTGGTTTGTCTGTAGGTGCTCCTGTATGGCTCATAACCTCAGAAGATGTACCTTTATTTTACAATGTGAGGGAAATATCAATATGACAGTAAACAGCACTGATATGAAAGAAGGCTGAGGCAGTAACAGGTAATAGTGACAGTAACAGTATACAGAGACACTAACCTGTCATGTCCTGCTGTTGTGAAGAAGTGGATGGACCTGTGCAAATGAATTCAGGCAACGTTACACATGTTGCTTGCACTATTATGTATGTACTGAAGTTTTATGGCTACGTCATTACACTTAACATTTGTTGTCATCACCCTGTGTGGACCCATGTGCATGATACAATTCTGCACTGCAACACAAAAATGACAACACATGAGTATGCATGCAACAGCAATATGTACTGAGTTACTCCATATATGTCAGTGTTATGCAAAGTAAAATAGACATGTGCACCCTGGAACACCTGTTTCTATCCCCACCCCTGGGTATGCAGCACTCCCCATTTGCCATATGCAGTGATGCAAAAAGCTGTGTTATCTATGGGCCACCACTGGTAGCATCCCTTGACCTCTCATACCAACATACCATGTTGGCTATATGAAGGACCATGTCAGAGCGCCATCAGTGGCAAACAAGCCAGAATCTATTGTGATCTCCCATAGCATTAATCATGTTGGTGAGGTTGGTTCAGACTTCATTTTTCCATACTGTTTTCCCTGCCCATTTAAGGAGTCTCTGTACATGTTGGTATAGAGCATCTATTATTGTTTTGTTTCCTGTGGGGAGAAATTGTGGCCCATAGGTTTGTTTGCCATCTGAAAGACACATATTCACATGGTTAGATTGATGTGGGAGCCCACATATGGGAGATGATTATGTCAACAGATTATGCCAATTCAACCCCTCTGCAGTCCTGTGAATTGCCAAAATATAGTCCCTGTGCCATATAGTACTGTGATATATAAAACCATATGTGATATGAAAACAATGCATGAAAATGTAGCACTTGGAACAACAACATAAATCGTGTTACCTGTACAGGCTGCCGGTGGGATTTGAATCCCTTACAGCAGATATCACAGTAGAAGCAGTCCAAACACAGCAGCATTGTGCCACACAAGTCACACGTTATGCATGCAGTTCACATTAACATGCCACACATGACGTGTAAAAAAGAGATGTGTGATGGCTGTAGCTGGAATGCAATTTGAGACTAAACAAACAACCTCTATAAAAAAATCATGTTAACATTAAATGTTATACACGGTGAGTTTTATATCAACACAATCAGTACTGAGCAGTGAATGTCATTTACAGAAATGTTGCAAAACCTCTATATCTGTAAGCAGGCCATAGACAGTATATGGTAAGCAGATGTAAACACAGATATTTTTGTACTGAGTCAGTAGTTCTCATACTTGTTTTAAGAAGTATCAATGAATAAATAACCATAACAGCAATATGAATACATACTATATAGCAACATATGGATAATGTCAGAATCTGTAATTTTCTGTACATATACCATAGAGTGAATTGCGTCACCAGCAGCATATATGGAAAATCCATGAACATATCTTTATGTACTTTTCCCTCTTGCTATTTATATACTACTGTATATGGGAAAGTACTACCTGTTACTGATGCAGATGTACCCACCTGTATGTATACAGGTCAATCGCACACCCCTCCAGTAAATCACAAACATTTTTCATAAAGCACAGTTTTCCATAAATGCTTCAATCTAACCATATACACATATTTTTCTAAAGAGTAATGATAACATAAGTCCATAAGGAGGGAAACATTTCCCAACACACCAATGCTACCAGGTAAAAAATTACCTTTGCAGCTACCTATGAGTCAGGTATAACTGAAAGTAAGACCAGCAATGTGCATACATCTTTTAAGTCCCATTTGTACCATATGTAATTAATGAGGTTCATTAAAATTCTAGGTTTTGGAATTCCATTTCCACACGTCCACATAACTTCTCAAAATTCAGAACATTAACCAATAGCTCTGTGTAACAGAAAGGTGTTCCATGCAAATGCCCAAAAGGTATCATTAAATAGGACATGTAGCATGTGCCCTTTATCTTTCAGTGATCTGATAACATGCCATAAATGACACTTTTAAATAGTGATTTTGATACATTTACAGATCAGACCATCGCTACCTGCAAACTGAGTGGGACCTCAGTGAGCAATTTATTGAATTATGACCTATTCAACTTATCTACATTATCATTAAGATGGCTACTTCCTGGAGGCTTTGATGTGTCCAGGCTCCCAAATGGATCAAGAAGACGTCTACCGAAATGTTAACCATGTATGCTGGAGTGAAACATCATGAGAGACAGACAACAGAACTCTGTAATGATCGATATATGGAACCAGATTGCAAGGTAGCATTGATAACGTATGGGAATCCACTGGACTGGAGTGCAGGTTCACCACAACTATGATGACCTGCATCGGATGGACACAGAGGAACTTTGTCGGAGGGTCACTAAGGTGCGGAGGCAGCCAGTGCATACCTACAGTAAGTTCATAGGTTGGTACTAGGCTATCAGCCCTAGGGCCTATACAAGCCTAGCCATAACAATTCCCTGGCTATTTCTTCCCACACTATTTACTTCCCTGGACCCCTGTCTAGCAGGGTGACTGACGTGATCCCCGGGGTGAATTTCCTTTCTCCCATCCAATCGTCAAGGTTCCTTTTGAAGAGGACCAAAGAGGCACTCTGCTTGACATGTATGGGCAATCTATTCCAGAGTCTGGGGAGTCTCTGGGTCAGGAACCTATCCCTCCAGCATGTTTTGTTTATTGTGATGACAAGGTTTAGATCCCTGGAGCGTGTGGCTATGAGGGATTGGGATTTCTTTAAGTGTAGCATGTCCAACAGCTCAGGGTTTGACATGACCTTGTATGTTAAGCAAAGATCGCCTCTGAGTAAACGATATGCGACAGAGTATAGCTGGAGTTTTTTAAGGCGGTCAGCGTAGGGCATCTGCTTTAGGCCTGTGATTCTTTTAGTGAGGTGTCATAATACTATGTATATCTGAAAATTCCTAAGGAATTTAAAGATATAGCTGTGTCCTAGATATCAGGTGCATGCCTTTTAAAACCATTAAGTAGCTGTTCTGACAATTAGTTCATCTAGATAATTAAGAAAGCAAGACTGTTCTCCCTGCAATTGTGGTTTTGATTCCCATGGGGTTCAGTTGTTTAATAATGTTTATCATGCACATAATAATGAACATTTTAGATGTTTCTGTTTTCCAACATATAAGGACATCAGTTCATGCATTCAGTATGATCATGTATTACTGATGCCTATAATGCCTATGTCGCTGATGACTATGTATTTCTCTGTTAGCCATAATACTTTGACAATATCACCTAGTCTACCTGTCTATGTGTGAATACTAACTCATAAATAACTTTGTTAGTCAATTCTGTTTTACAAAGTGAGGAGTATTATTAAAATCCAAGAGCATTGCATGCCCAATTGTCTAAACATATATTCTGTGTTGCAAAACTTGATGATATCTGGCAGTTTTGTGAAGTATGAGGGCCTATAGTGTCTATGTGTTGGATGTTTCCATATTCAGTTATAAGCAGGAATATGGATACACACACATAACAGTAGTTTGTTCGGTAGGAAAATGTGGTGGCTGTTAACACAGCCTGTAAAGCAAAAGGCCAGCATGTATACATCTTGATTAGGTGTTGGTTCATATCCATGTAGGGGAGAGCTTGCATTATATTCTGATCACTGAGTCTGTCTAAAATTTTTCTAAATGTTGCTATACGTATCTGCTTGTTGATATTAAGGTTACTTTGAACATGCTTACGGGTACCTCATTTATTCATTGGATTTCTATGAATATCTCCATAATCCATAATTATCTGCCAGTAGCACCTCTTTTACTACATTTTTATGTGTAAAGCTTTGAACATACTGTTATATTTATATGAAAAGAATGGGGAATATGTTAACATTTGCAAATTGAATTTTGCAAATTGAATTTCATGTATAACTGTGTCATCAGTTATTAATTTGAATTTAACACAGCGCAGTGGTGCAGTAGTAGCATTGTTGCCTCACAGCAAGAGGTTCTCCAGTTTGATTCTTGGCTGGGGTGCCTTCTGTCCAGAGTCTGCATGTCCTCCCTGTGTTTGTGTGGGTTTTCTCCAGCTGCTCCAGTTTCCTCCCATGGTTCAAAGACATGTGTCTGGAGCGTTTCTCCCCGGGCATCTGCTGAAAATTGTCTTCATTCCAAGTCGGACTTTCCCAGTAAACAAATGTTAAATAAATAAACACCCTTCTCATATTCATATTTGGAGGGAATGAGATGGTCAGATATATACTAGACTGCAAAACAGGGACATCCCTAGATATCGGGGACAATTTAGAGTTTTAATTTTTACTTTGACAATAAATATCTGTACATAATTTATGTCCTACAACCTAAAATACAATACTGCATATGTGATGTACAGTAATTTGTAGCTGTCTGTTAACAGCAGCTATGTGTTACATGGCAGTGTTCCACTCTCTGAGGTATGAAGGTTTACATTTGCTTTTGTGTTGTGACCATTGTGCTGATATGCGTTCATGCTTGCAGTTTTATCGTTATAAATGCACAGCATGTTGTACTTCTTGTAAAGCGTAAACCATGATCCTTATTAGTACACCATCCTTGCACATTCATGCCTCCAATTCTTTTAACTGCATTTCCACCATGCAACTTCAGGCAAGATGGATTAGATAGGCAGGTAGATTTTGAGGTTAGAGTGTGGATATAGCTTAGAGTAGCAGTTTAGAATGTCAGGTCCTCCAATCCGTGTTCAACTCTGTTCCAATATATAAAGGACTGTGTGTGAAATATTCCAAACTGTGTAAGGATAATTGTGCAATGTTCTTCAATTTAAAATTTAGAGACAATGAGCTGAACAATATACATCACTGTTGTTTCATACTTACATTATTCATACATGCTTTTTACTTTTCACAGGTGATGAGGAGCGCACTCGTAATCGTGCCCCGTGCATCAGGCGGATGCACAGGCTGGTGAAGCTGTGCAGGGAGAGAGGTATGTTGATTACTTTGTCTGATTTTGTAAATAAAAGAGATGTAATCATTGTTACTGTCTCGTATTTCTGCCATTGCCATGTAAACTTCTTATAATGCAGGAATACCCATCATGCATCCTTAATGTATGTGCAATAAATAGACAATGCCTGTGATTACAAATATGAATCACTAAAAATATGTGTACATATCATTTAGCAGCAAGCCATGATTGCTGAAGATAAGGTTTGACGTGTAGGCCACAACCTAGATGATAGCAATGTATGTGTAACTGTTACAGTGCTTTTGATTGTGATGTTTCACATGCAAGTTAATGGTGTTTTGCCTGCAGTTTGTAATATATGTGTTGGCTCACTTGTATGTATGGATGTGGTTCTCAATAACCTATCTGTTATGCTCAGCCTGCCTAGTCACATACAGAACGGGTGTCTGATGTGTCAGTGTTCACACTGTTGATAGTAGACTGTCGGGCATTCCTTTCAGTCTCACATGGGCATCACATCTGCCTACAACACCATTGATAGTTTGGTTAAAACGTACTTGTATCCTGTGTTTAGGGATATGTCCACGCAAAGGCATTCCTGTTCAATATTTTAAAGCCTCTGTTACATAATCAGCAAGCAGCATCATGCTGTTTGCATTTTGCAGGGTAGTGATTGCTAATAAATATATGTAAGGTACTGATAATGATACATTTGTAGACAGACAAGTCTGTTTCTATAACATATATCATATTTTCATGTGTCACGGGCTGTCACTGAGTTTCTGATTGTACATTATTACTAGTGTGTTGTGTTGCATTTCAAAAATTGTCATTGGGTCAGTCAATGACCATTTTGCCTTACTCATCTCTTATGCATATGGCTTTTATATCTCCCATGGATTGTCATTTCACTGTATCTTCATTATACCAATATGTTAGTTGGTGGCTGTTCATATGATTCATTACATGCACAGATACCTGGAATACAGCTGACATTCACACACCAAGATAAACGTGCAGAGTACACACACAACACAGGAAACATGGAAATAGTGATATTCACTCAGGGAGTAAGCTGGCCAATTTACTGAGACATACATCCAAGTATTAAACAGTATAGGTCACACTACTAGTGTTATGTTGTCATTTTCAAAGTGTTGTTTTGCAAGGTAGGCTCATGTAAGTGTTGCATGACACAGTGTCATGAAATGCTTCTCTTCAAATGCCAAGATATGTAAATGTGCTAACTTTTTGAATACTTGTCATGCATAATGATGACCGATAAACAAGCTTCAGGTAATGTCAGGATTTCATCTGGTAAGGCTGTGTTATGCATGGCATGGCTTGGAGTAAGCTGCTCACATTGTGTGATGTATATTGTGGCCCTGACAAGTTCAGTTATTGAAAACATCCATACGTTTAGATAATAGGATATAGGGAATGTGTTGTGTGGATGAGGAGCCATCCACTCACAGCAAAACTGTTTATTATACTTGCCCTACTTAATAATTGTAGGTCATTTCATCTGAAAATGTGTTTTTAATGACACCTGCAATGTATGCTGATACACCTTTTTTGTCATATGCAGACAACAGATGCCAATGAGATGTTACTTAATGTATGTTAGACTGCAGACTTACACATTATTTTCAGTTTAATGTCAGCTATGATTTTCAAAAGAAAGTGCAGCCTGAAAGACATTTGGTTTTCATTGTTATGGTTTTGATTACTGGCATACATCACCACATATGGCAGTGCAGTTCACTAGGGCCGTAACATATTCAAATGTTTCATAATGGCTGTTTTTTGCCTGTTTATTGTGTTGCAATGGCTATGTCATGTAGTCATGTAGTAGGAGGTATGCATATGCATATGTACTTTCTGTCTTGTGTTGTGCTTCACCTTGACAGAGCATGGGACCCTTATGTGGACGCTCAGTCATCAGATGTCAGAGACAAGTGCATGCCAGATGACTGCCAGAGGCATCCGATGATGATGACAACCATAATGGAGATGAGGATGACAACAAGGAAGCTGGAAATGCACATGCCATCATCTCTGCTGTACCCCAGAGGAGATGACACCAGGTATCCCAACAAGACTTTATCAGGAATAGATCTAGGAGGAGGTGATTGATTCCTTTCAGGCACAGATCAGGGACAAGATGCAGAATTTCTTCCAAGATATGGCATGGGATAAGCAGGACACAGTCAGAGAAATAGCCTGAGAGATCATTTGTGATGCTCATCCCCATCAGGGCAGTCCCTCTGCACCATAAGTGCTGTCTGTATGATTCACTTGTGTATTGCTGTCACCGTGGTGTTTGCATATCAGTGGCTGAACTGTACATACACACTTGTGCATGCATAGCATTTTGCTGCCATGCTATATGTGTTATACGTCTGAATGTACACTGCAGATGTCATGTGACATTTAGCATTATGTTTCAATGGATGCATGACACACATTCCCACATTAGACTTTCATTTAACTTTCAGCTGCCCAGGAGTTTTGGCAGTTAACTTGCTGCTACTTCTGCAACAATTTTACTGTATAATGTGTGGTACCGACAGCAACTCAAAAACAAGGTACCTGTATTCCACAAATACTACAATGTTGTGAATATGATTTGTGGATTGCCATGTCATGTATGTTCCAACAGAAGACTTGTCCTTGCCCCTGTGTTTTGGATGACGCTTGTCATGCTGTCACACTGGCATACTGGCATTGTGTGTGGCATATGCTATGAATGTATCTGATAGATATGGCTAGTCCTCCTTTACTGTATACATAGACTGCCAGAGTAATGTTCATATATACACCATGGCAATGATAATTTATTCAGTAACAGTACAGTATGTCTTCTTTGGCCTACGTTACATTTCTACATCCATTCCTTATTCACAGAAATGTATGCATGTTGACACAAGGTGTGTGTGATAAACTGAAAGGCTGCCAGCCTAGCTAGACAGAATTTTGTAAATAAGTCTATGTCATTTATAAATATTAATATAATCCACAGGCTTGTTTTACAAATGTAAAGAGAACTATATGTTACGATTAAACTATATGTTGTACTGAGCTTCGAAAATGTAACCATAGTGCACCCTGCTGGAAGAAAGCTGTTAAGTAAAGAATTTTACAACTATGTTTGATCTCAAGCTCAGAGACAGGATGTCTGGGCTAGGAAATTCTTTCTATTGTTTTAAAACAGAGATAATTACTAGATTTTACATGTAAAGTGTCCTTTATTGCTGTGGCTTCCTGGCAGGTGCAAGATTACAAAGATATGTTAAATTTTGAGCTCTGTGAGCCTGGGAAACTTCAGCAGAGGTGTCAAGAATGATGTAATCTGAAATGACTCAGCAGTACTGTGTGCTATCATTTTAAGGGCCATCTCAGAAAGAAAGCACAACATTTTGTATCTTGTCTTCGATCTAGTAAGAACATCCACTCACCAGCACTTGCTTGCTCTGTATGTAAGTAGTATTTAGAACAGTGATTTCTCTTAGAGATAGATAGGAATATAGCCAGATTAATCTAGTTGTTTTCTATATTTATAACAGACTATCCTACAATATTGTTTTAAAGTATTTCCTGTGATTTCTGAACTCTGTAATGTCATTGTGTTGAAGTAATAAGTATTGTTTTATGTTTTTATTATTTATTATTAAACATTTTGAAACCTTTCAACTGTGGCTGTTTTGTGTAGAGATAATTTAAGCTCTAGAGTACTTACATGTATTTGGTGATACTGTATAAGCCACTCCAATAGCCTTACAAATTCTGGTCACACATACTATTTGGATAGCAGTAATATTGCACAGTTGAATTGGATACCTTTTGGTAAGGCCCTTTATAGTAGCTGATAGTAGTGGTTGGTGGCAGTCAGTGCTACCTTATAGTCTGGGCAGAATGGGGGCATAGCCAGAGAACCTCTGCCAGCTCTCCCCAGGAGTGTCTGTGTGTTTGTATATAAATCAAATCTCAAAGTGTGTGTGTGTGTGTGTGTGTGTGTGTGTGTGTGTGTGTGTGTGTGTGTGTGTGTGTGTGTGAGCTACTTGAGCAGGAACATGAAGCACTGGTTGAACAGAGAGGGTGCTGGAGATTTTGGCTTGACAACTAGGCTGAGATCTGAACCCTATAACTGTGCCAGTGGGGAGTCTTATTGGGGATCTGGAGAGAAAGGGAGAAATCCGCCCCAGACTGACTGCGATCTCTGTGTGCTCTTAAGGGAAATTATACTTTACTGTGTGTGTACTTGTTATCCTCCCAATATGCATGGTGCTAGTGGTGAGGATTGAGGCTCCTTGATTACTGGGCCAGTGCACAGGCATCATGATGTGCATATGTAATGATTTATGTACATGTCTCTGCACATATTGCAATCAATAGGGAAATACTGTTATACCATGGAAATGTGAGCAGTCACTGGTTTCATTTTGATGTCCTGTAATGTTGCTCACAAGACTGTCCTTTGCTCAGTCATAACCAGGGTCAGTGGCATATAACTGCAGGTGTTTATACCACATGTTGTTTTATACTGGCATGACAGTATATATGTGTGTGTGTGATACCAATTCCTAGCCTGCTTACCTATGCCTGTTGCTGTTATATGATTGCACAATACTGTGATTGTGATTTATACATGCATATTTCTATTGACGTGGCAATGCAGTCTGCCCATTTAACATACATTGGCCATTCACTTCAATGTAGTTTGGGTTGACTTCAACACCACCCTATGTGGTGTACACATGCATTTGCAATGTGTCACCTTTCATATTTTTGTCCTGCTTTATTGTTTGCCTACAGAGCTTTGATATCAGTCTTTCTTGATGCCATGTTTTCCACCTCCCTTCCACATTTGTAGTTATGTCATATATCTTGCACATATGCATGGTACATGTTCACTTTTGTTGGAATTCTTGCTCATTTTCATGTAGATGTTTTGTTACAAGATCAACTTGTGCCAACTCTATGGCCATTACACAGATTCAGAGCATATACACACAACTTGATGGCTACTGCTTGTAATGCATCCTTGTTCTTGTTATACTTGTGTGTTACATATTAACCAGTGTATGTTGTTGAAATTCATGTGCACACCCTGATATTGGTTATATATCATTGATCATAGATTTGTGACCATATATTACAATTGCATGTCATTGTTGTGTTACATATTAACCAGTGTATGTTGTTGAAATTCATGTGCACACCCCGATATTGGTTATATATCATTGATCATAGATTTGTGACCATATATTATAATTGCATGTCATTGTTGTTTATATGTGTATTGGCATTATTTTCAAATAATTTCCTGTTAGGCCAATGAAGGTCATACATATACACAAATACCTGTGTCTTGCCTTTGATGTGGCATATGTGTGTGACATATGAAAATCATTAGATGTCTGTTTGAATTGTGTATACCTGCTTGTGCAGGTAGCAGCCAGTTTGCTGCTTTGCAACAGTACTACTCTTAGGTACTGTGCTCTGTTGTTTGCCTTTCACATGCATGGTCAGATGTTCTGTTTTGTCCCCTGATGATCTTCTCCAATATTCTAGGGGCTGCCTTTGTTCATCTATGATGTTGCTTGGCTTACACTTGCACTGCTGACAGACTACTTACATACTGGATTATTTATCCTATGTGTGCAGCGTTCCCTATTTATTACCTTATAACAAACAACTGCCATCACTCATACAAGTCCAGGTATGATTGCCACACAGTTTGCAACATGTCATAATATAATAGTGCATATGTATGTATATATTTCTGCATTTCACTATGGCCGGTATGGATTCCCAACCGTGTTTGTCAACTTTCATTTGTCCATGTTGTGCAGTCTGCCATCTATGTAACTTACCTCTCCTTACTGATTTCCGACCTCTGTCTGTTATGTTTTGTGATATTTGTGGGTATACCTGCTATGATGGCCTTCACCCTTTCTTTACCTGTCTTTACCTTTCCTTCTGTTCTTAACAAAATGGGGCCTGTTCCCACCAAAAAAAAAAAAAAAATTGCCCATGCCCCTCTGACTGTCCTCAGATTTTCCTATTCTAACATACTTCTTGTGTATCACTCTTCTTCGTCCCTACCCCATGACTGCTTTTCTATCTCTTTCTGTTTGCTTGGGTGTGTGCATTGTTTGTTTTCACCACACATATCCCACACCCCACTGTTAACTACTGTTAGCTGTGGTGATGTGGCTGTGATTGCCCTTCGGCTTTATTCATTTTTCTATTAGAAATTTTTATGGATTCTGTTGGAATCCGTAAGGGAGAGCAAATATATTTTACTAATAAATGACATGCAAAGATATCCCGTAGTTGTCTGTAAACTTACTGGAGAGATGTTGCTGTACATATATATTTACGAATGTCAGATAAATGTCAGACAGCTTAGATGGTGATATATTTCTGTAACTTTGATAATGTACATCATGCTTTGTGAAACAGTTTTCACGACTTACAGAGTAACTATGATTGATATACAGTAAGCCATTGCTGCTGAGAAACTCTATTATGCACCAAGATATTTTAAGTTCACTGAGATATAATTACATATTACATTCTTATCCACAACTTTTGCACTGATATCAATATAATGCGCCAGATTATGTGAACTTTACGTAATCTATTCCTTTATCTTTTAGATCAAGT
The DNA here is from genome assembly GCF_019279795.1 of Protopterus annectens. Taxonomy (NCBI): domain Eukaryota; kingdom Metazoa; phylum Chordata; order Ceratodontiformes; family Protopteridae; genus Protopterus; species Protopterus annectens. The sequence continues at coordinate 28,011,828 of NC_056729.1, forward strand.
GATATAAACCCATGTGCAGGGGAGGTGAGTAAAATTCGCTGCTGCTATTGTATGCAATATGGCATGAATTTATCTTATGCTTTTGGTAACACTATTTGAAATCTGCAATACTGACATTGCTTTTCATCTGAATGGTTATAACTGGACAGTAGAGAAGGAGTTAACTGGGCGTCACAGGAGTTGGTAGTATTAGGTTCAGCTATCTGACTCTATGCTTCCCTAACACGACACAAGATAGCAAAGTACTGCTGCTGTCAGCTGCAGCTTACATACACTTATAGAAAACATGTACAGGACACATCCAAACCGGTGAACTGCAAAGACATAGACATGAAACTCTGACAGCCATAACCAGAACTATTTGCAGATTGTGGAAAGTACTTCCCCCTTTCTTAATGACCATAAACAAGTGTCTCTCCTCATTCAAGTGTTAAGTTCCAACTGATGGCTTCAGATATCCACTTATATCTGTATCTCTGCCTATATTTACATCTACATATACAAACACACACACACACACACATATATATATATATATATATATATATATATATATATATATATATATATACATGTGTATATACATACATATATATATATATATATATATATATATATAAGCATGCACATAGATACAAACATCTCTATATATATATATATATATATATATAAATATATATATATATATATATAGCTATATAGATATATATAGACAGATAGATATGTATACAAACACACACGCACACACAGCTGTTATGTGTAAAAGTTGTAAATGCTGGAGCCTGGGTTCAGCAGTTGTATAGATAAGATAAGATGTATAAGGTAGTGTGACCGTTTTCATTAAAGAGCAAAGTTAGGGGAAAAAACATCACTGAGAATCTGCATACACACCGCAAAAATCAGACTATCTTAAGCAAAGATGTAGTGCGTGCAACTGAAGATAAGCAAGAAGTGTTATCTAAGTGAACTCTCTAAATCCTCCGACTCTATGGAATTGTCGCCTATACGCCAGTTTAAAGGTGTTTTGTCAAAGCTCACTTCTCCGACTCAGGAATACCCTGTCCCATTACTTCTTATCACTACGTTCATTTTACAGCTTTTCCATTGAGCATCTATAGCTAGCAATTAAAACAAGGTTAACAGAAAAAAATTCAAACGGTGGTAATTACTCCAGAATTTATATGAATAATTTTACCCCATGATTTATAGGCATACATGCTAATACAAAGGCAGCTACCTATTTAAAGAAAATAGCAAAATTTATTAAATATTTCGCACACGTGTAATATTGTTCATGAGCGGGTGATTCCCTTGGGATTCCTTAATTTCCAGTTGATAACACCAAGCGGGATAGCCTGTCCTGAGGTGGAACATGTTAAACTTGGCTAAAGCTCATTTTTGTAACATGCCCTGCCAGACTGTTTTCTTCGCCCGGGTGCCTATTATTTGCCTTAGGTTTTGAAATATGACGCAGTTCAGAGGAAAACAAAAAACAACAAAAGCCAACTCTGTCGAATATTGCATTATACATATAACGAAAATATTTAATTTTGTGACGTATACATATGTATGAGACAGAAATAAATACATGTAGATGAACTTTTAAAGGTGCATTTTTAATGATACATCTCAACTGCAAACATGGTATTAATAAAATTATTCAAAGAAACTGCAGGTAATTTTGCGGAGAAGTCATTTATACTGAAATCGGCATTATGGTTTAATTCCCTATCCATTTAAATCTTATTTTACCTGTTTGTAGAGTGCGCCTCGATGTTGATCTTGCTGGCTTTGAACCTGGGTACAACTGAGGTATCCCCTGCACCAGTCTGCAGCACTGGAGAAACCGGGTGCCGGTTTATTTCAATAGATGATCTGTTTGACCGAGTTATCCTGCACTCTAGCAAGCTCCACAGCATAGCCAGCGATCTTTACACTGACGTAGTAAGTCGCTTTATTTACTTACGTAGAAGACCAGCTAAGTTACAAGTTCGTGTTTTGTAGATACACAGTGTAAGCTTTGTTCTGATTAATTTATGTGGAAAAACGAAATGAAATGTATTTTAAGCAATGGTCTGTTGCATGATGTACACTCTGTCTCATGAGTCATATTTATTTTAATTGTTTCACAACAATGTACCCACTACAATGTGATTTAGTTTGGGACGTATCTCTTAAACACAAAGACTAATATAATGCGGCCAGAGGCCTAGAACTAGGGACAAGTTTTAAATATTGCTCTTATACATTTAGAAAGTCGCTTGAATAACAGGATATGTGTTGGTATGTATATTTTGAAGGCTATGAAGTTTGAAACTGATATGTATGCCATTATTAGATGACTTCGATCACCAACAATTTGCCGGAAACGACAGTTTTTATGAGGAGTAGACAAAAAAATTGAGGCAAAAAAATCTGGACATTCTGCGAAAATCAGTTGGGCAATTGGGACTTTGGGAGGCATGGTTTGGGCTTTCGGTCTCGTATTTTTTTTTTCTTTTATAATATATTGTTTTAGAATACATGCTGCTGTCCTCTTCATACCTCTCAACTGTACAGATTTTCGCAGAATGTACAGATTTTTGCCTCAAACATTTGGTCGGCTCCTCATAAAATCTATTTTTTTTCTGGCAAATCACGGAGGATTTGGGTCACTAAATAATGACATATATTTGAGTTTCAGATTTTATATCCTTCAGAAAATGTATGCTAACACAAATCCTGTTATTCTAGCAGCTTCCTAAATTTATAAGAGCAATATTTAAAATCTGTCCCTATTTTTGGGCCTTTGTCCCCCCATTATTTTAGGCTTTGTCCGGATTTCTTGTTGAGCAGTATGCCACCACAATATACACAACACTTGGTATTTCACTTTTCTAATTTATTATTTCATTTGCTGACCTTAACATTGATGCTGTATTTAATTTGTATGAACAGGTGGTAGTGCTATGACAGTTCAGTATACAGTGAACAATGACTTAGAATGTGGGACCCCTTACTTCACACTGTACCACCCAGTGATTCATGTATTTGTGTGTTTTAGGAAGCTGAAACTGGTCACCTTATACTGAAACGGTCCTGATCTGAGATTAGGACGAATATATCAAGAAAGAATTCATACCTCTCGACCTCTCAGCAAGAAAAATCTGGACAAAGCCATAAAAATGGGGGTAAAATAGGGACAAGTTTTAAATATTGCGTCTACAAACGTGGAAAGTTGATGGGGTAACAGGTTTTGCATTTTCTGAAGGATGTGAATTCTGAAACTCAAATGTCTGTCATTATTTAATATTATTCAAGGAACTTTAAATGATTTGTCAGAAAACCACACATTTTATGAGGAACAGACCAAAAATATGAGGCAAAAAATGGACAATTGAGAGGTAAATCCAGTTATTATCATGTTCTTGTTGGGATTAGGCATTAGTCAAATGAACGAGGTGCAAACAACTTTTTAACAGGTGCGACCAGGAAGTGTGTGAGTGTGTGCGTGCGTGTGTGTGTGTGTGTGTGTGTGTGTGTGTGTGAGTGTGTGTGTGGATAAGAGAGAGACGGGCAGCCATAATGTGGTGTGTGTGTGTGTGTGTGAGAGTGAGAGAGAGAGCTAAACAGAGACAGAGAGGCAGACAGAATGTGTGTGTGAGAGAGAGAGAGAGACAGACAAGCAGAGGCAACAGAATGTGTGTGTGTGTGTTTGTGTGTGTGTGTGTGTGTGTGTGTGTGTGTGTGTGTGAGAGAGAGAGAAAGAGTTAAAGAGAGACAGAGAGGCAGACAGAATGTGTGTGTGAGAGAGAGAGAGACAGACAGAAGCAGAGGCAGACAGAATGTGTGTGTGCGTGTGTGTGTGCGCGCATGCATGTGAGAGACAGAACGTGTCTGTATTAGAGAGAGAGAGGAAGACAGAGGGACAGACAGAATGTGGTGTGAGTGTGTGTGTGTGTGTGTGAGAGAGAGAGAGAGAGAGAGACAGGCAGACAGAATTTGTCTCTATGTGAGAGAGAGACAGAACCTCCTGTGTTTGTGTGTGCTGTTTGAGAGAGAGCGAAGGCGAAGGTATTAAAATGAAAGAAAGATATGTGGATAGATGAGTTCCTACCAGTTGATATAGTTTTCACAAACTGGAACTTCATATGGTCCAGAGCATATGATTGAAAACTGGAAGCTTTTGAATGGAGATCACAGTACAGCGAGGAACGGGAAATTTACCGTTTTCCCCATTGTAGTGCGATCTGGGAGTTGGTATATATAATTTGCAGGGGAGGGGGCGCAGGATGGGTTGCCCCCTGCAAAAACGTAAAGTAGATTTTTGCAGCTTTTTTATGTTGGAGTTTTGGGAAACTCCATCATATGGTCTCTTCAACATTTTTCCAGTTTCCAAAAAGGCCATCATCTAAATAGACATAGTTAGATATGTATTTGGAGAGTGCGTAAATCAAATACTGAAGGTCCTAGTTTACTCTCTCTAAACTTTTTTTTTTGCTTTGTTTTTGTCCTCAGGAGCAGCACTTTCTAACAAGCAAAAATCAGCTAGGAAGGTCTGCCAACCCATGCCACACCGCAAGTATTCGAACACCTAACGGAAAAGAGAATGTCCAGAAAGTGCCGGTAAGCGACCTTTTGATTTCCACTTAAAAAAATCAGGTGTACAGTCTTACAAGCATGCATGTCAAAATGCATTTTATGAGGACAGTAAAAAAGGGTTACAGTAGCAGAACAACAAGGTAGTCATTACCTCAAACGATGTTATCTGCAGATTTGTATTTTTTTGACTTTCCTTGGCTTCTTTAACTGTTACGCATTCAGTGTTAGGGAGTTCCTTGTATGGATGAATCCGTGGTAAATATTACAGAATGGTATTAATTCATCATCTAAGACTTACGCAAACACTTGATATACCACCTTTTGAGCTCCTTAGTTGAAACTGTGTCCACATTTTGCTCATTTGTTCCACATTAAGAAACATAAGATTCCACATTTTGGAGATCGCAGTATATTTTCTGTGAACGTTTACTGCATTCCTACTCAAAGAATCATGTTAATAAAAAATATTATTTTGATTGCTTGTGCATAGTAATACTACCCTTAGATACAGTACAAAAGTCACTCTGCTGGGAATGTGCAGGCAAGTAATAATGACTATGTATTGATGCTCAAACTGCTTATTTTCAATGTGGTCCATTCTTTCCTAAGTATTTACACTGCTGTACATCAGAATATAAATAAATGCAATATTTTGAAATCTGAATGGGTGGAGGTGCTGCTGAGAATCGTGTTTCGCAGATGTTGCGTACATACCTCTCAACCTCTTAGAGCAAGAAATCTGTAAAAAGCCATATATAAAAGTGGGACAAAGAAAGGCCCAAAAATAGGAACAATTTTTAAATATTGCTCTTACAAACTTAGAAAGTTGATAGAATAACAGGTTTTGCATTAGTATGAATTTTCTGAAGGGTATGAAGCCTGAAACTCAAATGTCTGTCATTATTTTCTAACTTCAGTCTTTAATGGTTTGCAACTAATTTGCCAGAAAACCACAATTTTATGAAAAACGGACCAAAAGTATGTGGCAAAAATCTTGACATTCTGTGAAAATCTGTACAGTTGAGAGGTGTGTGGTGTATTTGCCATGCACGTGAGTGAAATTTGCGAAGCAGAAGCTCCGCTCTTAAAATATTCTCCCTTCTTTGTTCTTTTTTTGGCTTTTCCCAGTTAGAAGTCGCCACAGCAGAACTCCGGTCTGCTAATGATTGGCAGTAGATTTTTTACGGGTGGCAGCTCGACGCCCAACCTTCAACGAAGGCATGCCCATTCTACGCATGTCTTTCGAACGCCACTCGACCGCAGGGAGGACATGCAGACTCCACACAGAAGGTGCTCCTGCTGAGAATCGAACGGGAGAACCTCTTGCTGTGAGACAACAATGCTACTGCTGCACCACCGCGGCTTCGCTATTCTCCCTTCTTTAGTATCTGCTAAAAAAGTCAGCTGTGATTCAGCAAGACCATGCATTAATTTCCAAGAGTTTACAAGGTCTTAGCAGCATAGCTAGGTTAAGACGAAGGGGGCTGCAGATATTAGGGGGTATGTTCTGCAGCTCCATCGTTCGGTACAGGGGTATCGGTATTCACTTCTTTAAATACCAAGGATGCTATACTGGTTTTCTGGTCAAGACTGAAGCGCTTGTTTCAGCACTTGTTGTTTGTAACACTGTAGCAAGCTGCTTGCTACAGAGATAGTAAGTGGTTTACTGCAATGATTGACAACTTTTTTCTGTCCTTCAGCCGTAAGGCGAGGGTCGCTAAATGCAGGAGAGGCATCCAACACTAGATGAGCCAGATATGGCTCATTAACAGTTTAGTATCCCTTAACCTCCTAACCCAAGAAATCTGTATAAAGCCCAAAGAAGCGGGAACTAAGGCCCGAATGTAAGGACGGATTTTGAATATAGCCGTTATAAATACAGAAATTTATTAGAGTAACATATTTTGTATTAGCATGCGTTTTCTGAATGATAATAAGTTCCAGACTCAAGTGTATGCCATTATTTACTGATTTCAGTTCTCGTTACTTTGTCATGTTTGAAGTAGCCATTGCTTCTTAGCTAAATTGAGCTTAAGTTTATATTTTTTAACCTTTTTGCGGTAAGATGTAACACCTTATTTTACTTAGTCATGAAAAGCAAAATAACTCAACCGTATTGGGTGCAAGATTAGCACATCGAAGTATAACATCTACCGTAATCTCAACCAGAAAAGTATCATTCAAATGTTGCTGTTGGCACGGTTTTCACTACAGAAAGTAATTGAAATGTAACTTCTTCACAAGAACAAATACTCAGCAATATTTCAGGCTTACTCATAGTGGAAGTTCAAAATAGAGTCTGTCAATTTTCTAAAACCTGCAGGGCTACTATAGACAAGTTTGCTGTGGTAATTTACAAAGTATTAGCCTTACTTAGTGGTGTTCTGTTTTGGGAAAGCAAATTTCTCAGTTTGCTTCTGGATGAATAAATCCCCCCATAAAACAAATGAAACTGAGCATTATTTTTAAAATGTTGTATTTGTGGACTTAGATGTTGGTAGCTGGCTTAGCATTTTTCATAATTCTCTTCCCTTGTGCAAATGCCAATTATTTTCTGTTTTCATTTCCTGTTATAAAATACAACTGATGGACGTGGTTTGTGTCTCTGTGTTTGTGGTTTCTAAACAAAATTAAAAATCACACCAATCTTTTGCTTCTTCCTTTTATTTTTCTGAGAGTTTTTTTCATGAGTGTGACACCCGTGTACTGGTCCTGCAATCAAGGAGCCTCAGTCCTCACCACTAACACCAGTGAGGGGCGTCCATACAGGGAAAGGATAATAAATACACACACAGTAAAGTACAGTTTACCTTATGAGCACACAGTGATCACAGTCAGTCTGGGGCTGGTTTCTCCCTTTCTCTCCAGGTCTCCAATAAAACCCCCCACTGGCACAGCTATAGGGTCCAGATCTCAGCATAGTGGGCAAGCTAAAACCTCCAGCACCCACTCTGTCCAACCAGTGCTTCGTGTCCCTGCCCAAGTAGTTGACACGCACACACTTTGAGGAAAGCGTTTATACAACCATACAGACACTCCTGGGGAAGGCTGGCACAGGTTCTCCAGCTGTGTATGTGGTTTACTTAGCTAGTTGCAATTGTTCAGCATTCTACATAGGGCAAACTTCCAAACCTCTTAAATTCAGAATTTCTGAACATCTTAGCGACATTAAACATCATAAAGAAACCAACACCCTCTATAAACATGCAATGACACACAAAAGTGCTACGTTTAATTTTACTATAATAGATAAAATAATGAGACCCAAGAGCAATAAATTAGGATGGCATGATTTATTAAATAGCATGGAGAAAAAATGGATTGCTAAATTGGGAGGTCTTTTTAAACCAGGGCTTAGTGAGCATCTTTAATTGATCACATGTCCTTTAAATTATGTATATAAAGTATTTCTTATTTATCAGACATTAACACTGATGAAGGCTATGTAACTGTAAAACCGGTCTGTTCCTGCTTTTTTGCTTAGGGCACTTCTACAGTAAAGGATTTATCCGGTGCCACTGTATGCTGGTCTCTAATTTTTTGGTTTGCTTTGACTTTTATTGAGACCATTCAGCTGCCGTATTCGCAGAAGTTTTTTCTGTTTCTGTGCCGACCATACCTCACACACAGAACCAACAGAGGTGAACCCATTCCAGTGGATACCAAGGTATTTGTAGGCTTAAGAATACTAGCCACAGGTACCTTCCAAAGGCCAACTGGGGATATCATGGGGATCTCACAGGCATCAGCATCCAGGGTACTCCACCAGTTCCTGGATGCCATGTCAGCACATGCTGGTGAGCACATATATTTCCTCAACACCCGTGAGGCATTGACCAGCAATATGCGTCTCTTCCACCAAGTAGCAGAATACTCTGAAGTAGTGGGTGCTATAAACTGCATGCACATACACATCAAAGCACCACCTGGTGAGAAGGGTAGGGTCTACATAAACCGCAAGGGCTTCCCCTCCATCAACTGCCAGGTCGTGTGCAATGCCCAGGGCATTATAATGAATGTGTGTACTGGCAGCCCTGGAAGCTATCACGACTCCCAGGTCTGGCATATGACACAGCTGTACCAGAGATTTGCCAGTGGGGACATCCCATATGGCCACCTAGTTGGGGATGCTGGTTATGCACTGGAGCCATGGCTGATGACACCCATCAGAAATGCACACACACCCGAACAAGAACTCCATAATGAGGCACACGCACAACCCAGAATCATACTAGAGCGTGTGTTTGGGATGCTGAAGTCATGGTTTCGGTGCCTGGACATATCTGGTGGAGCCTTGCAGTACTCTCCAGCTACATGTACACAGATTTTCATTATATGTGCCATGCTACACAGTATGATCCTGCAGGAACAGCACGGGGCAGGGCCACACAGTCCCCCACCATTGCCAAGGCCAGCACAAGCACAGTGACATGGAAAAGGCACAACCTGAGCCTGCCCATGTAGGCAGAAGAAGGCATGCCCAGTATGCCCAGGCTTTGGCAAAGAGGCAACGCATAGCACATACACTGACACGGTAGGAACCCAGGGAATGACACCTTTCTTTGATTCGCACATAGAGTAAAAGGGATGCCAAACATGACACTATCTGTGCTTTACTATGTATAGGGAGTGTACTATGTGCATCCAACATAGTCGGCCCTCCAGCACCATCCTCAATACTGGCACAGCCACAAGGTAAGTTACTCTTCCTATCAATTGCTGAATGCAGTAGTATGTTCTGCTAGTTGTATATATGGTATGGATGTGAGCATACAAGGGAATCGGGTGGCTGAATGGGATGGCAGCAGATAGTTGACACCTGTATCGGCAGCATGAAATCCATAACAAATACTGGTGTCAACAAAACAGGCAGTACTAGACAAGGTGACAAATCCCACTGCAGTACATGTGATGGCCCAAATGTGTGTCCATATGACACACACATACATGTCAGTGAGGCTCACATACCCAACAGCAGCCTCAGCCAGCAGGGCAGGTGTAGATGACCATAAAGAAAGGCTGTGCTAAGGCCTACAATTGATGGCAATGGAGAACAGCCGTCCTCCAGACCTACACAGACAGATGACAACAGGTCAGGCAGTTGTATGTTAGTTTTGAAGGGTAAGAAGTCTCAAACTGAAATGCAGGTCAATAAAACCTAAGATCTGTACTCTACTGATATGCCTCTAGTTTGCAAGGTCAGAATACGAAATGAAATGGAAGCCAACAGAGTACCTGAAATACCAGTACAGTCATAGCAAATGTTTACAGTTGTCAGGTGTGTGTCCCCCCCACAATCCTATGTAGTAATGCAGTAACATGTATGTGTGGGTTTAATAACAGTGGAGCACAGATTACCTGAGTTGGCCCAATTTACAGGATAGATTGTTGGATGTGTACAATATGCAGGGCTCTGTGTGTTAGGTTGTGTGTTGTATATTGTGTGGAAGTGGTCAGCATGTAGGCATGGAAGGTTGTGTCCCGGTGGCCTATGGCCAGTACTGTCGATAGCAGGGCCATGATTTGACAACTGCAGTGCCAACCACAATGCATCCCAGAAAGACCCAGTTCAGCAGTCTTCCATACTCATTGTTCAAATGTCAATATCTGTCACCATCTGAAAGATGGACATGCCATGAATGTGGGACCAGACATACACACAGTACACAGGTGGAAGTACCCTAGACAGAGTACATAAAATTTAACTTTCAACTGCACACACGTTTGGAATTGTACATACAGGTTAGCAGCACATTAGTTGTCCGTGGAGTATGGAATACTGATGTAGTCTGGCCAATCACTGGCAGACCACAAAAGGCACAGTAATGAAGTAATGACAGACTGCCTTTGTCCCAACACAAGGCAGCATAAGGGGACTGTCCCAGGTATATCTGTGAGTCAGCTACAAGAAGCTTCCATATCACACATGCACTCAGCTCACCCCACCATCAGCCACAGGTTTATAACAGGTCATATCCCTGCTGTTGGGAATGAGTACAGTATGACTCCACCTCTCTATGGGAATACCCACAGAATGCAGCATGCTAAAGAGGTGTCCCATGCAGGTGTGTCCCTAGCTGTAAGCAGCACCCTGCCAGCATCCAGAACAATGGATTAATATGGACAGGTACTATTGCCATTAACACCTCGTACACTTACCCTGTCACCCCAGGGGAATCCACTGGCTTGCAGCCAGGGACTGTAGCAGTAACAGAATGCACTGACCTCTGACAGATAGCCTGCATTACTACCAAATGTCCTACAGTCCTCTGTCAAAGGCCTGTGCCTCACCCATACTGCCAGTGTATGTTATCTCATGGGGTCCCAAACTAACAACATAACACAGTCCACAGAACACAAATGCAAGGCCATGTCAACAAATCCCAGTAGCATGCCCACCATGTCCTACTGCATAAACTGTGGAACAACTCCTAAATACCACTGGGATGAAGGGATAACTATAGGGATACTTGTCAGATATCGCTCACATAATGTTAGGAAGAGGATAGAATAACAGAGTGGGGGGTGTAGAAGCATGGACGCCATGGAGTGTGTGAAGTGATGTGAGCCCATACTATCCCTGCTTGCAAACACAGTAATGGGTGGAAACAAACCTGCTCATTAACCACAATGTGAAGGGGAACTGACCAGATATATGAGCCCTGCCTCTGGGTAACCTGGGTGAATCTGTATAGCTGAGAGGTATGGCCACAGCAGGATATGGCCATTCTGTTATGTCAATAGATGTACAAGCAGGGGATCCTCAGCCACCACAGTACCAAGCTGCTGGACCATTTACACAGACCCATCAGCAAGTGTCTGCAGCTACCCCTCCAGAATGGCATGAGTGTGCAAGAATATGTAGGCTCCAGACCACAATACTGGACACAGCTTCATTCATCTTGTATTTCCCAGGAAATAACTGTGAGCAAATAAGTGTATCTGTCAGTAGCTGATGACATAATACATCACAGTGTAAAGCAGTACATATGTCTGAATATCTCTGCTAACACCAACCATGTAACACAAGTAGTACAGACACAATGGTTACAGTACCCCACTATCTTTCGCCCATTGTGACTCCATATTGTCAACCTATCTACAGATGTCCTGCAGAAACAGGTTGCTAGCTGTAGGTGTAGAACACAAAATCCTGCATTGGAGTACAACCTACCTGCAATGGATTCACACACTCAATACAGAAAGTCATGCTGGGCATGCTGCTACACTTGGAGAAATTAAGCCCATGTCTGACAACAACAGTGGACTATACATATCTGTCAGTCACAGATGTCTGTGCACACACACCATATTGCACACCATTCATGCTTTGCACACACATTGGATAAGAATACTCACACATATCCAAGGCCAACACACTATAGTAGGTCAAAAATGCACACACACACATATGTGGGGAGGAGAGAGGCAGACAGTGACAAAGAGATTGCCATCATGAGGCCTGTCCCACCCACCACACATCCAACTGGCCAATATCACATGATGTGCTGATGTCAATCACTGTAGACATTTGCTTTTGGTAGCCCTCAGCCCTATAGTGTCTGTGGTGCTTGATAACCATGTAACATGATAGTACAAATCAGTATTCATCTAGCATTTGTATACCCAGTCCTATCAAATGTAAAGTTGTATGTGACTGAGTGTTGTGTGTGTGTTCCCAGAGGAATGGTTTATGGCCCATTCACACACACTGCACTTCCCATTGCCCATGTTAGCACTCATGCTGATGTCAGTCCCCTTGAAATAACCCTTTGGCCAACTCTCAGCCCCATAAGCTCTGTGGTGTGTGCAGTAACAGCATAATGCTATTGTGTAACATACTAGTGAGGTAGGAGTTGTAATCCCAGACATGGCAACTGTGAAACTCTGTGTGTGTAGAGATTAATGATTTTGAGGCCATTCACAGTCACTACACCTCCCATTGCCCTACTTTAGCAAGCCTGCTGATGTCAGTCACCTTGAAATACCCCTTTGGACAAGAGCTAGCCCTATAAGCTCTGTGGCTCGTGCGGCAACTCCCATTGCCCTACTTTAGCAAGCCTGCTGATGTCAGTCACCTTTAAATACCCCTTTGGTCAGCAGCTAGCCCTATAAACTCTGTGGCGCATTCAACAACTATGTAATACTGTAGTGTAACATTCTAGCTAGGTAGGAGTTCTAATCCCAGACATGGCAACTGTGAAACTCTGTCTGTCTAGAGATTACTGTTTTGAGGACATTCACAGTCACTACACCTCCCATTGCCCTACTTTGGCAAGCCTGCTGATGTCAGTCACCTGGAAATGCCCCTTTGGACAAGGGCTAGCCCTATAAGCTCTGTGTCATGTGCCATAAATGCAGAACAATATAGTAGCAGTAACTACACAAGAATGGGTTTGGATCTCATCTGTGGCAAGTGTTTGCGTGTATACATATGTATGTGTGTACTTCAGAGATTTTGGCCCCATTTACACCCAGTACATATCACAGAGCCTGACTTTAGCAGTCCTACAGATATCATCCACCTCAGAAGTACCTGTTACCAACCCTAAACCATGTTAGGTTAGTGGTGCATGTGGTAAATGTGTAACATAGTGGTCCATAAAGATTGTTAGTTAGAGGTTTGAGCCTCACCCCTGGCAAATGTAAATGTGTGTTTAGGGTAAAATTATTTTTGGGATCTCTCACCCACTACACCACGCAATGCCAATATTTACAAGGGATGGTGATGTTCCTCACCTTAGAAGTACCTTGGGACAGCATCCATCCTATAAGCTCCATGGTATGTGTGATAAATGTGGTGCACTGTAGTAGCAATACATCGCTAGGTAGGGGGTTGAATCTCTGTACTGGCAAGTGTGTATGTGTCTGATCAGTATCCTATGTGGAGGTTGCTGTGATTGTGTAATAACAGGATGCATTGTGAGGTGGGTTTTACTAAATTATTATGTTGAGTACCTAGTATATGTCACAATGTCCACCTTACAAGGACAACAGATGTCAAACACCAGAGAGGCTGGTGTACAAATGTGACATTATGGCACGAGATGGGTTGCCAACTGGCTCACGGACAGAACCCACATGGTAAGACTTGCGGGAGCTAGGTCTGACTCTAATTCGGTTACAAGTGGCGTTCCCCAGGACTCAGTCCTAGGACCCCTCCTGTTCGGCATATACTTCTCAGAGGTACAGGCAAGCACAGAAGAACTATGGCTGACCAAGTTCTCAGACGACTGCAAACTAGGGGCTATAATTGTCTCTCCGGCTGACACAGACATCCTCCAAAAGGCTCTCACTGAGACAGATACCTGGTGTCAAAACCATGGCGTCAAGCTAAATGCCAAAAAGTGCATAATCCTCCCCTTTGGAAAAAACAAAGTACCAACAAACTACCACATAGGTGGCAGCCCCCTAAATACAGAAGATGTAATAAGGGATCTGGGGACCCAAGTAGATAGTAATCTCTCCTTTGATAATCACATTGCCCAAGTGGTTAGAAAATCCTTCTATGTGGCCCACCTAATCACAAAAGGGTTTGCATCCAGATTAAAAGAGGTCATTGTGCTCCTCTACGCATCACTCATCAGACCCATAATAGAGTACAACGCCCCATTTGGGATGTACCTTACAAGACACCTGCAACAGCTGGAAAGACCACAGACGTACCTCACCAAGAGGATCACTGGCCTCAAACAGATGCCCTATGCAGCAAGATTGAAGAAACTCCAGCTGTACTCGGTTGCATACTGCCTACTCAGTGGTGATCTCTGCCTGACATACAAGGCCATGTCCAACCCAGAAATGATGGACATGCTCCACCTAAAGAAAACCATATCCCCTCGAGCCACATGCTAAACCTCACCACAACAATAAATAGGACATGCTGGAGGGATAGATTCCTGTCCCAGAGACGTCCCATGCTTTGGAACAAGATTTCAATCTACATTAGGCAGAGCTCCTCACTAACACTCTTCAAGAGAAACCTTGATGAGTGGATGGGAAACAGAAAGTTTACCCCAGGGATCACTTCAGTGGCTCTGCTGGACAGAGGCACAGGGAACTAATCTAAGAGGGTGGCAAAAGCCAACACATTCTGGCTAGGATTATAAATGGCTTTGGGCAGATAGCCTAGTACCTACCTATGAACCTATGAACCTATTGATTGATGAACAATATAGGCAACCCTTGTATTACTCAGAAAACACTCTCCACCCATGTCTCATACACAAACACACTTGGCTAGGCAACAGCCACTATATTGGTAGTTCCCTGCAAATTGCCTCACAGATAGTAACCATGGTGTGATTGCAGTGGACCACACGCCTGTTGACCACAACAGTGCCACTGACATCAGAAAGTACTGTGATGTGTTACATCTCGTGACTGAGTGTGTGTTATCCAGCAAGTAAGAGGACATATCACCCTGTTCCATCCCTACAGTAGGCAATTAAATGCTTACAGTGGTCCTTTTGCTATGTTCCCCACTGGACGCCTGCAATAACTGTAGAGTCTGCAAATGTAATCTACAAAAGGAATACCATGCCTTATATACATGCCCTGTATGGACAGACGCCACTAACTCCACTGAATTCCTGTATCATGCTCCCAGTGTAGGTGCATGCACGACCTCAGTTCCATAGCCAGGTCTCACCAAATGAGGTCAGGAATGCTACATCAGAAGGTAAATCTGTCCACACAACATGCCCCAGAGACCTCAAGTACATTTCTACATGTCAAAGAACAAGTGTGTGGGACATGTGCACAACCCGGGGACTGTCCATGTTATGGAATATAGATCACATACATGGGAAGCAGTGCACATCACTGGCCACCCACAATAGTAACCCAGATGAGTGGATGGTGAATACAGTATCCACCTGTGGGGACAACTCCAGGGACTACACCCCTGAGCCACAATGGAGACCATTGTCATGTGGCGTGATGCCAAGGTATTCCCTTTGCCTAGCCTTGTACAGCCTTCAGGCCCATTCACCTACTACACACTTGTGAAGCAATGAACCTACACATCTCAGTACTGGCAAGTGTGTGTGTGTGTGTGTGTGTGTGTGTGTGTGTGTGTGTGTGTGTGTGTGTGTGTGTGTGTGTGTGTGTGTGTGTGTGTGTGTGTGTGTGTGTGTGTGTGTGTGTGTGTGTGGAGATTAATGATTTTGAAGCCGTTCACAATCACTACACCTCACATTGCCCTACTATAGCATGTCTGTTGATGTCATTCACCTTGAAATAACCCTTTGGCCATGTATCAGCCAAATAAGCTCTGTGGTGCTTGTGATAACTGTGTAATACTGTAGTGTAGGAAACTAGTTAGGTAGAAGTTCTAATCCTGATCCTGCCAACTGTGATAACGTGTGTGTTTCCCTGAGAGAGTTTGTGTGTGTGTGTGTGTGTGTGTGTGTGTGTGTGTGTGTGTGTGTGTCTTTGTTGACACCTGCTTTTGTGGACATTCATACTTACTACACTTCCCTTATCCCTCCTTTAGCACTGTTGCTGATGTCATTCACCTTCAAAGATACCTTTGGACAGCTTTCCAACATGTAAATTCCGTGGTGCATGAATAACTGCGTAACACTGTAATAGCAATACATAATCAGGTAGGGGTTTGAAACTCAGTACTGGCAAGTGTGTTTGTGTGTGTGTCATCAGTATTCTGTTGGGGTGATTGTGTAATGACAGCCTCCATTGCAGTGTAGGTTTTGCTATATCATTGTATTTTGGACCTTTATGTCCCATTGTCCTCATTACAAGGCCAACAGTTTTCAAACAATGTAGAGGTTGTTGTAGACAATCTTCAGCCATAAATGTTTACAGCCATGTGCAATTACTATGTGACAGTATGGATTACTAAACAATATAGGCAACAGTTATAATACAGATACCAATCTCCACCCACACATCATACACAAACACATTTGGCTCTTACTCTCTTACTCCCTTCCTTTCTTACTTTGTCTCTGTCTCTGTCTCTCTCTCTCTCTCTCTCTCTCTCTCTCCTCTCTGTTGGATGTGGAAAAGTACATCTGTTTTGCCTAGGCAGCAGCTTGAGTTTTGTAAGTAATGCTCATGATCAGCTGATGGCCTGTACACGAATTGTAGTCCCCCACTTGCTAATTGCATATGGAACAGCTGTGGTATCATTCCTATAGGCAATTGCATGGAAACACACTCCTATAACTAAGCACTTCATGTGGGTGTTGGCCCTTTTCCTTCACTGAGAGCAGGACTTCATGTGGGTGTTTGACAAACAGCATCACAGAGGGTAGTTGGAAATACCTCTTACAACATTCACTTTGGAGACAGGCCAACAAACAGGAGGGGGAATGTTCCAGACATGGGGACAGAATGTAAATACTGCTGTTCTACATTTGAAGTAATGTTGATTTAACAGGGTTTGTGTGGATATGGCTGTTCTACATGATTTAAAGTCTGGCATGACAGTGTTATGTGGTTGAGGAAACTCTCACCTGTAGGGCTATCTGCAGACTGGCCAAAGTTTGGAATCTTACATGTGGTGTGTTACTCACACATTTACTATCTTTAGAAATGCAGTAGCATCAGTGTATGGTGACATCCATGTGAGTTACTGACTTCATATCCCTCAGAAGAGATATGTCACAACAAACCCTGTTACACCAGGAAATTTCTCAGTTTATCACAGCAATATGTCATTATTGGCCCTGTGTTTGTGCCTCCATCCCCCAAGTCTGTCACCCTTTGTCCATATGTCATGCAGTAAGAGGTGCATATGTACAGTACATCATTATTTACTAACATCATACACAATAACAAGCCAGTGAGATATCAGACTTGTTATGTATAATAGGCCGTATGTTTGAGGACAAAACCTGGACATTCTGTTGTAGTGTGTTCAGTAGTGAGGTCTGTGTACTTATGGTGATTGTTGACAGAGTGTGTATTGTGAATATGCTACTTGCCCTGTGTACAGACTGTGGTAGATGTCATTGATCTTGGTCCTGTTCTATCTGATGTTGCATGCTGCTCCAGTTTATGGTACCGCATCAGCGTACATGTTTGTAGGGCCAGACTGACACGTCCCATACCACAGTCAGGCATCAGACTACACTATGTGTATTGGCCCACTATATGTAGGGTTAGTGTGTGAGAGGGACATATGAGGATGGTTTGGTTCACACAGTCCATATACTGTAATATTAATTAGGCTTACCATAATGTGACTGTGACTGTGTGTTCAGATTGGTTGTGGGTATGCACTTTCACACTGGTGTCTGTTACTCCATGCTGTTGCATGCATGTAGTGTCTGCTATATTTGCAAGTACATGTGTATTCCCCAATAAGAAACTTGGGTCAGTGTTGTGGCAGTCTGTCTGTAGCTTGCACAGTGCTTTGTGACATGCCTAGTGTGATGCTATGTCCAGGTATTTGTCAGGTGTACTGTTGCCTGGCCACCATAATGGATGTGTATTTCTGACAAAGCAGTGGGATGCTGTAAAGATGTATGTCACTAACTAGTGGGAAGTATGTGGGCTTGGGACCTCTGCTCCTCCGGTTAATATGTGTTAGGACCGAGAGGAGTGTGTGAACGCATCAACTATGTGAGCTTATCTATTCCAGTATTTTTGTGATGTCCCCATTTACATGGCTGTAAACATCCACTTTGTCAGGCTTGGTCCAAATGTCTTGCATTAAGGAGTTCTGTGTATACCTCTAGACTGACCATATTGTATCAGACTGTCCAGTTTTATTGGTCATATCTATGCTGTATTCCACAGGATCATTACTGTGATTTGTGTGGTACTTCACTATGATGATCTTATGATGTCTGTCAGTAACTGATGGTGTACATGTCAGTAACTTCCCACACAACATGTCTCTTAACACAACCCCTGTTACTGTAGCAACATTCTACATTTATGCCTGCAATACTTACATTACATCCCCTTGCAGCACTAAGAGGTTATGACTTTTGGTGCTGAGGTATGACTCCACTACATGTTATGGGCATATGTTGTTTTATATACATATACATGCCTGACCTCTGATTTGCAGATTTCGGCATCAGCAGTGCATGTATGAGCAATAAAATCCAATTACATTGACAACCTTCAAAGCTTACTGTGGCTATGAGGAGTGTACACACCCTTATTGACATGCCAGCCTTTTTCCTGATGTATATATATGCAAGGTCCTGTGTTCAAGGCCTGCAAGGGCTGTTTATTTTGTTGCTAGGCAGAAGAAGGACTGTTGGATACAGAGTGGTTAAGGCAGTTTTGAGTAGCTTTAAGCAGTTTTGCGTGAGTTTGCACGATAGTAAGTGGTGCTAATGTACGGTTAACAAAAAGGCACTTACACTGTGTAGGCTTCGGTTACCAGTGTGCAAATCTGCTTAGCATTTACATTTAAGCAATGCTTACTCCTGCTAAGCATAGTTTAGCCTTGGTAACCAGTGATCACATTCCAGACTGAGAAAATAGCAGGGTAATTACATCTTTAATAAGTGCATTTAATTCCATGTACATAACATGCTTCTCTGTGCTGTCATTACAGTAGCAAGGGGTGTGAGTATACTGTATGAGACTCCTGAGTATATATGGCTAGTACAACAAGCTCACATAGTTGATGCGTTCACACACTCCTCTCGGTCCTAACACATATTAACCGGAGGAGCAGAGGTCCCAAGCCCACATACTTCCCACTAGTTAGTGACATACATCTTTACAGCATCCCACTGCTTTGTCAGAAATACACATCTCTCTTTTTCTTTCTATCTCTACCTCTGTGAAGTCCTCCTCCTCATCTATCCTCCTTATGGCTACAAATCTCTTACACACTAGTATTTCTCTTTATCCTTGCTCTCTCTTTTTTCACTGCTTCTCTCTCCTTGATCTTTCAGCTCTCTTCTTGGTATTAAAACTTGTTAGTTTGTTCATTTGGATGTTACTTTTTCCCTAGATTGTTCAACTTCCTCTTCTTTCTTCTGACAACTTTCTGTCATTTCTCTTGCCCTGCTCTTACTCTTACTATTCTTGTTTTTAGAAATAGGTAATAATGTGTATTATGAGTTATTTTTTTGTGCTTAAAATGTAATTCCTTTTTTAAATGTGGAGCTTTTCTCCCCGGGCCTCTGCTGAAAATGGAAATATATCCAGTTGGACTAGCCCGGTCAACAAATGTAAAATAAAATAAAATAAAATAAATTACGTTACTACTGTTAACAGTGCTTTCCCAACTAAGAGTAGATTGCAGATTGTAGTACTGGAACCATACACCCCTGCATGCAAACCTGGAATCTGAGTACTGACTGTTGTGTTCTTGTGTGAGCTGTGTGTTATTAAGTATTTGCTACTGGATATTGATCTATGTGGATACTAACTGTAGACTACTATGTGTATAGAACATGTCATTGAGGGCTGCTGTCATGTAGTAATGGCATACCTATCAGTGTCAGACGTCTATGTGTCAAAACATTCATCCTAATGCATAACCTGTTGGCTAGCTGATTTCTTTCTGTCCTCTGTACATATGTGCAGATGTCAAGTATCCATCTTGGCTGCTTACAGGCAATCTATGCTTGACTGACATTGACATGTCCGCCCAGCTGTGTTATGAATGCCACAGCTAGGAACCTCCACCCTGTATGCACCACATGCCATGGATACCTCAACTGGACTATCACAGTCAACAGAACATGTTTGGGTACAGGTCTCCAACCCAGGCACTGGCCATGTTATGTAATATATGTTGCATACATGTCAGTTGGAGCACCTCAGTGGCCCTTTGCAAGAGACATCCAGATGATTAGATGTTGCATTTAACTGTCACCCTGAAGATCACTTATGTGGCATCAGTTGATAGATAACCTGCTGACAAATGTCAGGTGGCATGATACCACTGTACCCACATCCCCTAATCCTCTCATCTCTCCATGGACAATATCCTGGTACACACCTAGGAACACCTACACGTATGGACCCCAGTACTGACAAATGCATTACTGAGAATAACAGTGTGTATTTGTAAACTTGTAGTTAATACCCTGAGGGCCTTCTCACCCACTACACCCCCACTTCCATAGTTAGAAATGGCTGCTGCTGTAATGGACATTAAATGCACCTTGTTACGCTCTTCACCCTATGGGCTACCTGGAGCTTGCAGTACCAGCACAACACTGTTGTACAAATGGGTAGATAGACATGGGGTACCCTTTGAGTCCTGGCTGTGGAGACAGGCCAACAAACAGGAGGGGGAATGTTCCAGACATAGGGACAGAATGTAAATATTGCTGTTCTAAATTTGAAGTAATGTTGATTTAACAGGGTTTGTGTGGATATGTCTGTTCTACATGATTTAAAGTCTGGCATGACAGTGTTATGTGGTGTGGAAACTCTTACCTGTAGGGCTATCTGCAGACTGGCCAGAATTTGGAGTCTTACATGTGGTGTGTTACTCACACATTTCCTATCTTTAGAAATGCAGTAGCATCCTCTGATGGTTGCAGTCAGTGCATGGTGACATCCATGTGAGTTACTGACTTCATATCCCTCAGAAGAGATATGTCACAGCAAACCGTGTTACACCAGGAAATTTCTCAGTTTATCACAGCAATATGTCATTATTGGCCCTGTGTTTGTGCCTCCGTCCCCCAAGTCTGTCACCCTTTGTGCATATGTCATTCTGTAAGAGGTGCATATGTACAGCACATCATTATTTACTGACATCATACATAACAAGCCAGTGAGATATCAGACTGCTAGACATGTTATGTATAATAGGTCTTATTATCATATTTGAGGACAAAACCTGGACATTCTGTTGTAGTGTGTACAGTAGTGAGGTCTGTGTACTTATGGTGATTGTTGACAGAGTGTGTGTTGTGAATATGCTACTTGGCCTGTGTACAGACCGTGGTAGATGTAATTGTTCTTGGTCCTGTTCTATCTGATGTTGCATGCTACTCCAGTTTATGGTACCCTATCAGCGTACATGTTTGTAGGGCCAGACTGACACATGTCCCATACCACAGTCAGGCATCAGACTAAACTGTGTGCATTGGCCCACTATATGTAGGGTTAGTGTGTGGGAGGGACATATGAGGATGGTTTGGTTTACACAGTCCATATACTGTAATATTAATTAGGCTTACCATAATGTGACTGTGACTGTGTGTTCAGATTGGTTGTGGGTATGCACTTTCACACTGGTGTCTGTTACTCCATGCTGTTACATGCATGTATTGTCTGCTATATTTGCAAGTACATGTGTATTCTCCTATAAGAAACTTGGGTCAGTGTTGTGGCAGTCTGCCTGTAGTTTGCTCAGTGCTTTGTGGCATGCCTAGCAGCTCAGTGTATTTGCCTAGTGTGATGTTATGTCCAGATATTTGTCAGATGTACTGTTGCCTGGCCACCATAACAGATGGTGACAAAGCAGTGGGATGCTGTAAAGATGTATGTCACTAACTAGTGGGAAGTATGTGGGCTTGGGACCTCCGCTCCTCCGGTTAATATGTGTTAGGACAGACAGGAGTATGTGAACGCATCAACTATGTCAGCTTATCTATTCCAGTATTTTTGTGATATCCCCATTTACATGGCTGTAAACATCCACTTTGTCAGGCTTGGTCCACACATCTTGCGTTAAGGAGTTTTGTGTATACCTCTAGACTGACCATATTTGTCAGACTGTCCACGTTTATTGGTCATATCTCTGCTGTATTCCACAGGATCATTACTGTGATTTGTGTGGTACTTCACTATGATGATATTATGATGTCTGTCAATAACTGATGGTGTACATGTCAATAACTTCCCACACAACATGTCTCTTAACACAACCCCTGTTACTGTAGCAACATTCTACATTTATACCTGCAAAACTTACATTACATCCCCTTGCACTAAGAGGTTATGACTTTTGGTGCTGAGGTATGACTCCACTACATGTTATGGGCATATGTTGTTTTATATACATATATATATATATATATATATATATATATTTATACATATACATATATATATATATATATATTTATATATATTTATATATATATATACACATATACATAATATATATATATATATATATATATATATATGTACATATACACACACACATACACACATGTATGCACATATATATATAGATTATATATATATATATGTATATATATGTATGCATATATATATATATATATATATATATATGCGTGTATGTACATGTATATATATATCTACATATGGATATATATATATGTATATATATGTATATATATGTATATATATATATATATATATATATATATCCTTATGTGTAAACATGAGTGTTGTATATAACTTCCCAGATGTATCCCACCATATTTATCTATTTGTATATTTAGATATAACAACATGCTGATTCAACACTATTTTCACTAACAAGTATTACACAATTGTAGAAGTCAAAGCAGTTGTTCACTACTATTCAGATGTGTTACACCATGGTAACCCCAGTACATGTCCCAAGGTCCACTGTATGAGGACCACTGTTACCATCAACCATACAGATAACTGATTACACTGTCCAGCCCAATGATGCATGTGCTGTGTTCAAATTATCTGTAACAGAATGGACTCGCTGACAAGGTAGTTAGCACTAATAAACCCAGGTCTCTCAGATGTGTCTATGACTGTTATGTGTTTGTCAATGTGTATATGACAGTATGTCATACTATATATTGTTCATTAACACCCAGTACAGCCCTCATTACCATACTGTACAAGGTCCGCTGATGTTCTTCACTTAACAAGAAACTCGGGACACACCTCTTCCTAAAAGCTGTGTGGTGTGTGTAATTAAGGCCAAACACATTAGTAACAATAAGTACCTAGGTAGGGGTTCTGCTCTCAGTGTTGCCAAGTAAGTGTGTGTGTATGTGAAGGGATCTACTTCAGTTTGCAGAAAATACATGTCAAAGGAGGTCACCTGTCTGAGAACTGACTGTCGAATGCTAACATTTCAAAGGAATTATCTTATGGAAATTAATTCCATCAAAACTAGTAGTAGATGTGCAAATGCCCTCTTCCCCACTGTATAGCTGTACAGTGATACTGGAGTTGGTATATATAGTTGGGTGTGGATATTGTGGGCACAGCCACCCTCATTGGGGTTATTGTGTGTATCCCCCCCCGCTTAGTCTGCTGTAATACTGTACAGTTTATGTTAACAAGTTAAGTAGTTAGCAGTCACACTATGTGCAGTTCTACACCACCCCACACCCTCCAAAGTGGAGGGCTGTGCCACCCACACCAGCACACCTATGGTTTACCAGCTCCAGGATTGCACTACATTGGGGAAGAGGACATATACCTTGCCAGTACCATTGTCAATGACATTAAACTAGCAGACTGATTATTTACTGATGTGATGTTTTGCCTATTTTATCTTGGTGGAATTACATAGGATAAGATGGGTTCACTGCAAAATTAAGTACATCCATGTGTACAGTATCAACACCAAAGTCTATGTGTGTGTGTGTGTTATACACAAACATGTGGTGTGTGCCACCCAGTACACTTACCATTGTCCACTGTAGAAGGGCTGCTGATATCAACCACCATGCACTCACCTGTATACACCTGTCAGACCTATCAGCCATGTGGCGCATGCAGTAACTGTTATACAGACTTGTTACTTGTGTTCATACCTGGGATGATATGAGGAAAGATGTTAATAGTGAATGCCTGATCTCTGATTTGTAGATTTCGTCATCAGCAGTGCATGTATGAGCAATAAAATCCAGTTACACAGACAACCTTCAAAGCTTACTGTGGCTATGAGGAGTGTACACACCCTTATTGACATGCCAGCCTTTTTCCTGATATGCAGTGGGGCCACAATACTGCATATGTTAACATTACACACACCTGATATGTGACATATGACCTGTGCAATCAAATGCAGTATCAAACAAATGTGTTAGTTGTGCAGATGCTGATTGAGAGGCATACAATATGTGGGTTGCATAAGTGTGCACATCCTTAACATGATGGTTTGTTGCAGAACCTATTAAGTGAACTACAGCAGTCACTATTCCTGGAAGGGGGATACTTGCATGGCCCATCTTCACTTGCCATTATTTGGTCACTCTGCCCTACAATTCTCCCCCACCTCTGACGGATTGCAAGGCCAGCTCATGTGCACAGCCCTTGGAGGTCACACAGTGCATTCACTATTGCTGTGGAGTCAGGCTTATGTCTGGCACAATTCATGACCTTGACTGTGTTCCGATACAGCCATTCTTAGTGAGCTTTGGATGTATGCTTCAGTTCAGCTGTTGTGTTTCAGGATGACACCCCTCCCCATCCTCAGCCTTTTTGCAGATGCTTGACAACTATGGGCCACATATGAGTGTCATTTTGCAGTGTCCCAAATTCAGAACACCATGTCTACCAGCCTAGTTCCTGCTAATGAACAGCAAACCTAAAGGTGTACCCTGGCACCAGCATGGTAGAGATGGGAATGGTAGGCCTGAGGTGGAGTGAGGTTTTGCTTGTGCAGCACATGTATCTTTATTATTACTATCTGTAGGTTTCAGCCTTGGTCTCAGTACACCATTACACATTGCAACACATTCCTTTGGGAGACTTGATGTTATGCATATGCTACCTGTAGAGAGCCCTGGATGATGTTTCCTGTGGAACAACTCTTCCATCTGATTACCCTAACCCATAGGCCACACTTATGCAGAGTCCAGGCAATTGTCGGCACAGGTACTGCACAGGCAGTACTTGCTAGACATTCCTGCAAGTCCCTCAGTGTTGCTGCATGTTTCTAGGCAGCCTCTGTAACCAGTTTGCAACATGTGTTGTCATCTGTCTTGGATGGGCATCTGTTTATTTTCTGCATTAATGTTGTCCCATACTTCATAGTCACATACATGACTGTCTGCACTGTTTGCCATGGTATATGCAGTGATGAGGTAAGGCTATGTCTCTCACTCCTGAGTGCTACCTTTTGAATATGGGATCCATTCCAAGGTTTGTAAGATGTGTGCAAGCCACGGCTGCCTCTGTTGCAGGTGAGTGGGCAAATGTCATGGACATACTTCTTGGACAGCAGACCATTACTTGGTGTGACATTGAGGCCCTGTACTTGATTTGAAAGGTGCGTACTCAAGCATAGTGAATGCTGTCAGTACCTCAAAAGCAGTTTCCACAATATGTTATTTGGAGTGTGTGCACACGTATGCTTCCAGTGTTTGTTAAGGTATGTATTCCCCGTATTTGTTGTCCTATCATAGGATTCCATATTACACATTAACTGCTTATGTTAGCATCACATTACAGTTTGTAAAAGGTGTGGAATGTGGTATTGTGATATGCTGTTGTGTAGATCTGTAACATTTGCCATTGTAATAGTGGTATATACACTGTTGTAGCCACTGTATAAGGGTAATGTTTCAGACATGTCCCTACTGTAGGCCATTTGTCCCACCATTATGTTAATTTCTGTCCACACATCTTGCACTGACAGGTTGTTAGTTATACTGCAGGACTCTTACATACCCTTCAGATATGCCACCATGGTGACCACTGTGATGCAGTGCAGTTAACAGCAACAATAAGTGAGCATGTACAGCATGCATTATGGGTAGGTGTGTTAAATGTGTGCATGGCAAATACCATGGCTATAACATGGCCGGTGTATTGGCAAACCTGAACAAAAAAACTCCATACTCACCAGCTACAGGCTGCTGCCCCAGAGGTATACCAGAGGGACCTACATAGTTGTGTGAGAGATGTAATGTCAGTAGGCACACCTCTGGCACTGGTACAGGGTGGGAGCAGCATTTCAGTACATCAACAGTACAAACCCACAATACTTGAGATTATCCACACCTGTTCATTATTACACTGCAGCAACAGACTATGTTATCTGACATATGCATGAAGATACTTTACAGATGAAGATGGATAAGCAACAGTAGTCTCCTAATGTGCCCTGGAGCCTTACCTGCATGCTCCTCGTCCATTGTGTGGGTAGCACCCACCTCCACAATGCTATCATCAGGTTCCTGGCTTGGCTGGTAGGCGAAAGCCCAAGGCTGGAGAGGAGATCCTCAGCATGTGTCAGTGGAGGCTGGATAGCATGACCCCCCCCTCCCACCTGTGGCTAGCTGGTCCCTCCCAACTGTAGCAGCACGCTGACGGGCATGGCAGATGAGGTCATTGCAATGATGTTGCACTTTTTCATAGCTGAAGTTATGCAGGCCGACATTGTTTACCCTGTGGATGAGTTTGTTCCACAGGGCAGTCCTCTCCTGCAGATCATGGGCCATATGCCCAAAGACGGTTCTGTGGAGATGCATGAGATAGTTGATTATTATTTCATTCTCCTGTGGAGGGAGACTGTCCCAGGACATGGTACCTGGATGACATAAACAGGAAAAAAAGTCTGAAGACCTCATACCTCAAGGATACAATAGTTGTTAATTGACATCTCCCCCCCACCATATCTGCAACAATAATCTGAACCCACAAATCAATGGGTATGTTTACACCAAACCTACTGCTGAGACATATATCCTGTTGTGCAATAAATATTGAAATGTGTTTCTATTCATGTTCCATGTTCAAACACTATTATTGGTGGCCTGTTGCTAACAATGTAACATGCATGCCATTGTAATGGCCACTGTGGTTCCATATATGCATGTGTTCTGTTTGCTATGCAACTGTTCCAAATCTTGTGTTTTGAGTTAATGGGAATATGTATGCATGCTGTCATAACTAATCCTGGATTGTGTTGACTATTACTACCCACATATGTTCTAAAACTCCAACACAATAGCATGTTTGGGAAGGCTGTTCCCAGCAGAACCACCTCTCCCGGCTCATCTGGCCATGGCACCAGGCCACAGGACATCTGGGACCCAACCCGGGACCTCCTCATCCGCTGGTCCTGCATTACCTTCAGGTGGAACCACCTCAGGGGATGGTGCTCATCCCCCCGGGAGCGTGCACAGACAGGATCCTGTCACCTGAATTCAGGTCCAGGGTCTCGTGCATAGGGAGCTCTGCAGAGAATTGGGGGATCTGCTACACCACCTTGAGGACCTTGTGACACAATTAGAGGGTCAGCCTGCCACTCCAGCTGAGCCCCCAGTGCAGCCATCTTCAGGGCCATGAAGGTGCAGTGATGACTGCCCATGGGTGGGGACCTCAGTACCACTGTTTCCATTTGGTGGCTTATGGGCTTCCAATTTCCACACACCCCTCACTGTCCAAGATCTTTACCCACCACATGTGTCACATATACCACCCCTGTATGTATGTATATATATATATATATATATATATATATATATATATATATGTAGATATATGTATATATAAATATATATATATAAATATATATATATATATATATATATATATGTTTGTATATATGTAGACATACACGTGTATATATATATATATCTATGTATATGTATCTATATATATATATATATATATATATATATATATATATATATATATATATATATATATATATATATATGTTTGTATATATGTAGACATACACACATATATATATATATATATATATATATATATATATATATATATATATATATAAGCGCTACAGAATCTTGAAAGACCAAAATCCTGAAAGTTCAAAATCCTGAAAACTCAAAATCCTGAAAACACATAGGATACCAACACTTACTATATTCCAGCACAAGTAGATACAGAAACAAATACAACACAAACCATATTACTCTTCTCCAAGTATAAGCAGGGGGCAAGCCCACCTGCACCCCCACATCCCCTGCTGCTTAAATATATATATATATATATATATATATATATATATATATATATATATATATATATATATATATATATATATATGGAGTGCATTCAGACATCAGATCCACACTCTGAACCTCCTTCCTCCACAGCTGCACTGTTCTGCTTTGCTACGAAACAGAGTGTCACATGTGGACACAGCCTAACATTAGGGGGGATATATAGGGACAGATCGTAGATAAGCCTTTTACAAACTTATGAAGTTTGTGCATGATACATTTCATATTACCATGATTGTTCTGAAGGTGGTGGGATCTGAAACTTATGTGTGTATCATGACTTCATTACTTCCACCTTCAGCTATTTACCAGACTAATATACATGTTTGGAGGAACAGAACAAATAATATGATGGCTTAAATCTTGTCATTCTGTGCAGATCTGCACAGTTGACAGGTATAGCCCTATGCATACAGGGCCAGATGCTATGTCCATAGCAGTTGTTCAGTAGGACATCAATACAGCAAGTCTTGGTGGCACATATAAATCTGTCAACATCATCTATCCCATTATTACAGACTGAGTACTACATTCAATTACATGCTGACATGTTTCACATACCTGTTTTATTATTGTGCTCTCTTCTCTTTTTTTTTTTTTTTTTTTTTTTTTTTATTGCAGTATTTTTTTTAAGTATTAGTTTTGTTTTTTGTTTTATTTTTTATTTCTCTCGCTGTCTCTCCACTACAGGGATCAATCTGGTTTGAATAGGTTGCAGCTTGGCTTTTGTAGGTGATGCTCATGATCAGGTGATGGCCTCTGCACCAACTGATGTTCCCCACTTGCTAACTGCATGCAGCCAGCTGTGTAGTACTTCCAATAGCTAATGTCATACCAACCCACTACTATAAATGACTACATCATGTGGGCGTTGTCTCTTTACCTTTCCTGTATGGAAGACATCCTTCCTGTGTGTGGGCAGCAGTGTTACAGACAGCAGGTAGCAATACCTCTTACAACAGGACTTCCGGACACAGGCCAACTATATGGTTGTTTAAGGTTCCAGACCTACAGACAGTGTGTGAGTATTGCTGTTATATGCATTAAATACTGCTAGTTTTACAGGGTGTGTGTGTACATGCTAGTTTTGCATGGAATGCAGTCTGTCTGCATAGCTCTCAACTGTGTGCCTATCCACATGATGGCCAGGGGATTGGCTGTTATGTTTTGTCTGTTCACAGCACAGGTCTTGTCTCTGCCATATCAGTGGCATTCTCTCCGTTGATTGCTGTCAGTGCATGGCAACATTCATTTGTGTTTCTGATGTCGTATTCCTGAGTAAGGGTATGTTGCAACCAATCCTGTAACACCAGCAACTTTCACAGTGTATAACAGCAATATTTCAAATATGGCCCTGTGTTCCAGCCTCTGTCCTCCACCTATATACCAGGCTTTGTCCAGATGTCACGCAGTAAGAGGTTGTTGGGTAATGGCCTATCATTATTTAGTGCTGGCATTCTTGCTATCATTCCACTGATGTTATGGACTCCCACACAAATTGTGGGGTAGGGTCCATATATATGAGGGCTACAGCTGGACAAAACGTGTGTGACCTTGTACTGTCCGGATGTCAGTGTATGGAGAACACTGTTATATGCCCTTGCAAGACATTTTATGGGGAGGGGTATTAAATGTTTTTAACCTAGGCTGTTACAACATATGAGGGATATCAGTAGTAAGAAACATTAAGGTATATGACTGTACATTTTCATATGTTTCACCATGGGAACAGTGGTGAGCTAGGGCTTACTGTCTTACAGTCTTGTCATTGTAATAGCGACGTTTTAAGTTAAGCATTTATATGTAACAGATACATTTACATTGTGACAACTAATACTTTTCCCCCTAAGGGTTGAGTACAGAGTGTAATTGGAGGCTGCTGAACTACATCTGTAATTAAGTGTTGATTGGTTCTTATCTTCAAGTCATGTGTTATTTTTTACTGTTGTACTATTTGAAGGCCTTAGTCTGGACAGCAAAGTATGTTATGTTTTTCAGATTACTGTATCATATGTTTTGTTTGAGAGTTACATTAATCAGTTATTATGTATTTCAAGCAGCTAACTGCTATAAGAAATGGCATAA
Source organism: Protopterus annectens (assembly GCF_019279795.1). Taxonomy (NCBI): domain Eukaryota; kingdom Metazoa; phylum Chordata; order Ceratodontiformes; family Protopteridae; genus Protopterus; species Protopterus annectens. Next base: position 28,042,340 of record NC_056729.1, read on the forward strand.
ACAACTGAAATAGTACACAAATAAACATTTCTTTGTATGCAAACTTGTGTGAGGTGTAATGTCCTTTGCATTGTGTGTGGGTATATGTTTCATGCAATAATTCTCATTTGTAGGAAAGAATCAAATACTGGCCATTTTAAAAGGTGGCAACTGTAGGAATAATGACTTGATATGCTGTGCACCCTCTATATATACTTTTTATATACATATCTATAAGTAGTAATATATTTATCTGTGTATGTTTGTGTGTGTGTGTGTGTATATATATATATATGTATATATATATATATATATATATATATATATATATATGTATATATATATATATATATATATATATATATATATATATATATATATATATATATATGTATATATATGTATATATATATATATATATATGTACATATATGTATATGTATATATATGTGTGTGTGTATATATGTATCATTGGAATGTTTACTGCTTCCACATTGTACATTACCTATGGTAGACTGACTGTTCTGCATGATATGTTAGAGATATCATCCTGACATCTTACAGCTGAGATGGCTTACTGTTAACTTGTTGTTGCTATGTTGTGCAGGGTCCTGGGTTTAAGGCTTACAAGTATTAGTTATTGTGTTGCAAGGCAGATCTGTTCAGCTGTGGAGGAAGGGATAATGGCAATAATTACAAGAGATCCCTATTTTGGGCCCCTTCACCCCCATTAACAGTGCCTTTGGTCAGATGTTTTGCAGTGAGAGGTTCAGAGTGTGGATCCAATGTGCGAATGCAATACACACACACACACACACACACACACACATATATATATATATATATATATATATATATATATATATATATATATATATGCATGATGCATGTATCTACATACATATATATATATATATGTATATATATATATGTATATATATATATATATATATATATATATATATATATATATATATATATATGCACATCTACATATATAAATACATTTTCCCTACTGTTGAATGACTGTGCTGCATGATATGTTTGAGAAAACATTACATTTGTAAACAACTTAAATGGCTTAGTGGTAAATCAGTATGGCTATGGTGTACAAGGTCCTGGGTTCAATACTTGCAATGGCTGATTATTTTATTGTTGGACAGAACAAGGGTTGTTGGATACAGAGTGATTAAGGCACTTTTAAGCAGTTATAAGTGGGTTTGCGGGGTTTGCATGACGGTAAGCAATGGTAACTTCCGGTTAAATATGCTTACAGACAGTTAGCCTGAGTGCTTAATCTGTGTAGCCATTGCTTGCCGCCATGCAAACAGGCTTAAACCCGCTTACTACTGCCTAAAAGTGCTTACTCCCGCTTACCCCCCCACACTAATTTCTTTAAAAGAAAAGAAAAAAGGGGTGATAGGAAAGTGGTGAAAAAGGGGGCACACAGAGGGAAAAACAATAGGGAAAGTAGCTACGGATGTGCAGGACGGGAATAGGGAAAGTCCATAGCTGTCCATTTCTTCTGTAGCAACAACTGTGCATATGTACTGAATTTGGAGGTAGATTTGGACACTCAAACCTCTGAGAGAGGGGTGAGGACAACAATAATGTGTTGTGAAGCCAATTAGACCAAATTACATGTGTCCAGTGGACATGTGTGCGAAATGGACAGCTTTGTATGGGGAGAATTTTTTTTGGGGGGGAACAGATTGCCCTTTTTTTTAAGTTGAAAGTGGGATGTTGGGGAAGGATGTTAGGTATATTTGGGGAGGTAGGTTGGGTAGGAAGACAGACAAGACAGCATACAGGGGCGGTATATGACACATGTGGGGGGTATACACCTTGGATGGGGAGGAGTGTTTGGAAATCGGAAGCCCATAAGCCACCAAATGGAAACAGTGGGACTGAGGTCCCCACCCATGGGCAGTCACCACTGCACCTTCACGGCCCCGAAGGTGGCTGCGCTGGGGAATGAGCAGGAGGGGCAGTCTGACCCTCTAAATGTGCCAAGCGGCCCTCAAGCTGGCGTAACAGACCTCCAAACTCCCTTCGGAGCTCGCTACGCACCAATCCCTGGACCTGACTTCGGGTGACAGGATCCTGTCCACGCCCACTCCCAGGAGGGGACGACTCCTTTCCCCTGAGGCAGTTCCACCCAAAGTTGGTGCAGGACCAGTGGACAAGGAGGTCCCAGGGTGGGTCCCAGGCATGCTGGGGCCCGGTGCAATGGCCAGATGAGGTGAGAGAGGTGGGGCTGCTGGGACCGGCCTTCCCATACATGCTGTGATGTTGCAGTTTTAAAACATATGTGGGTTAGTAATAGTCAACACATTGTAGGATTAGTTATAACAGCATGCATAGATATTACCATTAATCCAAAACACCAGATTTGGAACAGTTGCATAGCAAACAGTACACATGTATATATGGAACCACAGTGGCCATTACAATGGCATGCAGGTTACATTGATAGCAACATGCTACCTATGATAGCATTTCAACATGGAACATTAATAGAATCACATTTCAATATTTATTGAACAACAGGACATATGTCCCAACAGTAGGTTTGGTGTAAACATACCCACTGATTTGTTTATTTAGATTATTGTTGCAGATATGGTGAGGGGGAAAGAGAGAGATGTAAATGATCAACTTATATATCCTTGTAGCACTCACAACTTTAATGATCATTGCTCTAATCATTAAGGAACAGGTGTTATTACAATACCCTATGGCCTTGGTTTGGGTAGTGATATGTTTGTACACAGTATATACTTCAACTGTCTTATAGCTAAATTCTTACATCTCTTACCTGTTAGACCTGTGGAGAGAATGTTTGTTAACACTACCTGACTGTTTCTACACATATTCCCAGACTCAAAGTTAATATTATGCACATACCTCTCAATCTCTTAATGCACACACTCTGGACAAAGCTTGACAACATGGGGGTACAAATAGAGACATGTTTTGAATATTGCTGTCATAAACTTGGAGAGTTGCATGAGTGACAGGATTTGTTCTAATATTCATTTTCTGAAGGTTTTGAGGTCTGAAAATCAAATGCATGTCATTATTTCATGACTACAATTCTGAGAACATCCCACTGATTTGCCAGGAAGACAGAGGAACAGGCAGAAAATATAATGGGTCTAATGAGTGATGAGTAGATGGGAACAATGACCTCGTTTTTTCTGGATGAGAAACCTTTTGTGATGAGGTGTGCCATGTAGAAGGATTTCCTGACTACTGTGGCGATGTGATTATCAAAGGAGAGACTACTGTCCACCTGTGTCCCAAGGTCTCTTATCACACTTTCAGTATTAAGTATACTACCGCCTATGTTGTAGTTCATGGGTACAGAGTTTTTACCAAAGGGGATGCCAATGCACTTTTTGGCATTGAGCTTGAGGCCATGGCTTTGACACCAGGCATCTGTCTCAGTGAGGCCCTTTTGTAGGATGTCCACATCATTAGGAGTTTTGATTATGGCTCCTAGTTTGCGAACTTCGTTAGCCAAAGACCTTCTGTGTTAGCCTGTACTTCAGAGAAGTAGATACCAAACAGGAGAGGACCCAGAACTGACCCTGTGTTGCTCCACTTGTCACTGGTCTGAAGTCGGATTTGGAGTCTGCTACTTTCACAATGTGGGTTCTGTCAGTGAGCCAGTTGGCAACCCATCTTGTGACATAGGGATTTATACCTAGTTTAGTGAGTTTATCTATAATTCCAGAGTGGGGGATGGTGTCAAAAGCCTTGGCAGGATCTAGATAGGCTGTGTGAACCACCTTACCCTTGTCTATGGCTTTGGTGACTGCTTCAAAGAAGTCTGTCAGATTTAGGAGACATGATCTGCCTTTTACAAACCCGAACTGGGTGGGATCCAGAGTTTGGAGATTACCAATATCTTTGTTTATAAGTTCCATGATGATATGTTCCATGGCCTTGCAGACCAGGCTCGTCAGGCTAATGGGGCGGTAGTTCCCAGGGTCTGTGGTGGCTCCCCCCTTGTGGAGTGGGATAACCGTTGCTGTGCGCCATTCAGCAGGCAAAAGTCTGAGGTGATGCTATGATTGAACATGGTACTTAGGTGGGGTGCCAGTTCGTTCTGTAGTTCGTGTAGAATGCAGCCTGGGATGTTGTTTGGTCCCATGGATGCTGTGTTCTTGGCTTTGGAGAGTGTGGTTTTTACCTGTGCAGCCGTGATTACAGGAACTTTGCATTCTTCCGGTATAGAGATGGGCTCTTTAGGGGGTGAGAGGGGGGTAAAGTTAGCACTGAACCTATCTGCCAGGATGTTGGCAATATCAGTTGGGTCTGTATATTTAGTGCCATTGTGCTGTAACTCAAAGCAGATCTGAGTGTTGCCATTAACATTCCTGACATAGCTATAGAATGCTTTGTGGTTATCTTTAGAATCAGTGGTGATTTTGTTTTCGTAACTAGCTTTGGAGGATTTTATCAGGGATCGCAGCTTCTTACTGAGGCTGACCAGGGAGCTCCTCCACTCGTGGGATTGTACTCTCTTTTGCAAGAGTTTCTTCCTTCTGTTGTACAGTTTGTTTATGGCAGGGGACCACCAGATTGGCTTCCTTTTTTTGGAGGATAGCATGTTGGTTCTGTTTGGGATAGCACGATCCATGCACTCATGTAAGTAGTCGTAACTGTATTGTCTATCTGCATGGGTGTCGTGAAGTTCACCACTTCTGTCTTAAGAAGCATGAAGTTGGCTTTGGAGAAAGTTTTTACCATGGTTTCCTTAATGGGGGGGTGGAGGCAGGATGTGAATATCTAAGGTAATTAGCTTATGGTCGGAGCAGACCAATGGGGCGTTGACTTCAGGTGTGGAACACCGGTCACTCATATTGGTAATGACTAGATCCAGGAAATTGTTGCCCCTGGTGGGGGTGTGGAAAAGTTGATCCAGAGCATTGGAGTTTATGAATTCCAGAAAGCGTTGAGTGAAGGAGTTGGTACATGAGTAGTTTTCCCAGTTAATGGTGGGGTAGTTGAAATCGCCCATTATTAGGGTGTTTGGTTGAACCCTAATATTTTCCAGTACATCAAGAAAAGAGGAGTGGGAATTTTGGGGCATGGTGGGTGATCTGTAGCATGCCACAATTTGGATTGCAGTTTTGCCCAGAGTTAGTTGCACTTGGATAACCTCGGCTGCATTATGCTGAGCATCTAGCCTGGAGGTGTGGATATCCTTAATGAATATGGACACATCTCCGCCTTTGGTGTTCCAGTCCAGGTTACATGGCCGAAAAGTGTGGTATGAGTTATAGCCTGGTAGTGCAGGGGTGCTCTCTGGAGCCTTGAACCAGGTCTCAGTCACTGCACAGATATCGATGTTCTCCATTTTAAGGAGTGCCTCGAATGAGTGCATTTTGAGATTTAGACTTCTAGCATTGAGTAGCATCACCCTCAGTTTTTGCTTGCCTGTTCCTGTTACAGTGGTGAATTTGTCATTTGAACCTTGCCTAAAAAGGCACTATAGGGGTGGCAAGAACCTTAGCCAGTATCCAGAATCCCAGGGGTGACAGGTGCAGGTCATCTCTGGCAAAGCATCGTGGTCTGTCGACCATGTCATCCCAGGCAGACAGATACTGGATCCCTTTAGAATGGCACCAGAAGCTTAGCCAGTTGTTGAAGTCAATCATTTTGTCCTTGTACTGCGGCATCATTCTGGGTGATGGCAGAATGCTACTCAGGGCTAGGGTCATACCTGCCTGGCCTACAAGATCGGAGAGCTCTTCCATGTCTCTTTTCATGTAGTCCAGGGAGGTACATCTCAGGTCGTTCACACCAACGTGGACAATGACAGAGTCATATTTGTATTTGTTGTGGAGTGACCTGAGTGCGTGGGTTATGTGGCAGATCCTGGCACCCGACAGGCAGCTGACATTAACCTTCTCCTTGTTTAGCCTGGTGAGTGGGACATCAGTGTGCCTGACTATAGAGTCGCCTATGACTAGTGTGTTGGGTATGTTGTTTTGTCTTATTGGCTGTGGTTGAGTGGCACACTGAGTCTGCGGGCTATGTGTCATTTGGGTTGTGTTGGGGGGTGGAGGTTGCTTGCATTTCTGCTTTGGAGGTCTCTGTTGCTTGAGCAGATTATTATTGAGAGCCTCTGAGAATGTTTTTGTGTTTCTATGTGTGGATTTTGGTGATGTAGATTTAGTGAGACTATGTGATGAGTGTGGTGTGGTGCAAGTGTTTACCTTCTCCTCTTGACTGTCAAGTTCAGTCTTGATTGGAGAGAGCTTTACCTCCAGTTTGGCTAGATAAGTGCATCTCTCACAGGTTGTAGTGTTGGGTGGTAGGAGGAGGGTTGTCTGTGTACATGAGGCAATTTCTACATTGCCCCAAGATGCCCAGATTCATCAGATAGACAGGAGAGAACACTGGGAGCTGACCCTTGGACATGCCTGAATAAAAAACTATTTTCCTCTAGATAAGTGAGGAAAGTGAGTACAAGAGCTGTTTTTCTCTAAGCAAGTGAGGAAAGTAAGTACCAAAACTTTTTTCCTGTAGGTAATGAGGAAGGTTGAGTGCTGTAGTAATTAGTAGGTTATTTAGTGCTTACAAGTTCTGAACAAGTGCTGATCATGAATAAGCAAATTCAAGTGCTAAAAGTAAGAATATGTATCTGGACTAAACTAGTTACAGGAAAGGGGGGAAACAAGTGCAAATGGGGCTTTTTAATCAAAAAGTTGAGAGAGATGGAAAAACTGCCCAAACGGCCAATAACTACAATTTCTGGGGCAGAACCACTCCTTATGTGGTAGATAGGTTACCTAGTGCTTACCACTCCCACTGATAAGCTAGAAGGCTTCCCTCCAACACAGAAAGCTTGGGGGGGGGGCTCAGAAGCTTACATACAGTCCTGGATACAGCAAATCTGAATCTGGACTTAATGCACACACTCTGGACAAAGCTTGACAACATGGGGGTACAAATAGGGACATGTTTTGAATATTGCTGTCATAAACTTGGAGAGCTTACTACCACTCCCAGGATTTGAACCATGGCTATGTCTGCTAAAAACACAACAATTTAAGTCACAATAGAGTGTGCTATTTGGATATTGCTGTCCATCTCTTCAGTGTTTTCTAAATCTCTCTTGGTTGTACAATCTGATCTTGTACTTACAACAGTCTTATACAGACATTCCTCGACATTTTTTTATGTAGCACAGTTTGGGTAACAGTGGTTAATACATTACTATTCAGAGAATGCAACAATAAATGCTTTACAATACCAGAGTAAACATAACCAGTCCAGGATTTAGAGCTTTATTGCCAGGCAGTTATAATTTTGTTTAAATATGACCCATATGGGACTATTACTCTCATATTGTCTGGTTTATTCAGTACAACCCATGCAACATTTTTATACTGCCAGATGACTTTCTACTACTTTATATTTATTTGGTATGACTACCACAAGCAGGATTGTTACTCAAAAGCCTCGTGATGCAGCCTTTGCAGCCTACTTGCATGGGCTTCCTAATTCACAGCCCGCTCAGTTGCAGCTGTAAAGGAAATAGAGACATATTTAGGCATTTAACAGTATGAAGAAGCATTTGATATAGATGTGAAAGCGCTAACTGTCTCAACAGGTATTGACCGTTCACTATTTTATTTCATATATTGATGTTTTATTCGAGAATTCATTAAACAGTTGCTTTTATTTGCCGTGGAGTGTTCTCATTTGGAATTTATTGGACATTTTGCTTTGCTGTTTGCCGTTTTGAGACACTTTACCCCCGCAAGTGTTTTTTTCACTTTTTATATATTTAGGCATACCTATCCATCACATACACATGCTGGACTTTAGTAAACAGTAATGGTATGACTACTTACACACTGCTGGGACATCATCCCTCTGCCTTGCTTCTTGGACCCACTTGTCCAAGACCTCTCTCTTTCTCCACTTCAAGTCAGGGTTACCAGTGGCACTGGTGAGATCACGGGTGAGACGGTCCCAGGCTTCCGCTTTATATTGGGAGCCCCGGTACTGGCCCTGCAGCAGTCTCTCATCATGGTTTTTTACCAGAAGTCCTACCATGACTTTGGACTCCTGTATGCCCCAGCGTTGCACCCGGAAGCGCAATCCCTCTCCAAGTCCTGCCATCCTGCCTACAGTGGGAAGATGCAACCAGTTATGAGCTGTATTCCCATCTGTGGGGTTTAAATACAGCCAATTTCCCACCCTTTGACATGATTGGATGGTTTTGAATTGCTGAGCTAAGCTAAGCTATGGACAACTCTGCTTAGCTAAGGTTGGCATTGCTTAAAGGGACAGGTTCAGCACTGCTTACCAATGGGCAAATCCACTTAGCTGGGCTGCTCATTGCTTAACAGTCATATTTACACAATGCTTACACTTGGTAAGCAGAGCTGTGCAATGCTTAGCATTGCTTATTTTACATTGTATAGACTGTATGGCATTGATTCATCATTTATTACATATTATAAATTTGTTTACTGTCCCTGACATCCCCCAATGTGCTTTCATTACATTTATTCATGTGTGACTATACTGTATGGGGCACTTGTGTTTATATGGGGATTTCGCAACTTTATTAAACTAACACCTCACATCTGGACCTAATGCAGTACTCCGGTTAACAAATATATGTTATTTAGTTGGTAATACTAAAAAATGTTTATATACTGCTTTCACATGTAAAATGTGAATTGGTTACAGGGGGGCTTGAACTGGGAATGGCCGCTTGCAAAACATATGCTTTAAACACTACATTATTGCAATACTGCTTATGTTGGATGTCTCTTGCTATTTAACTTCTTGTGCTGTTTAAGCTGGATTAAGCGTAGCTAAGCAACGGGTGCACCCACATTTATAAAAAAAAAAGTTTTGTTGTGTTATTTTATCTATACCCTTTGGAATATCCCTGCTAATGCTGAACCTGTTATTTTATCAACTGTCTGCTTTGTGGGCCAATTGTCCCTTTTGGCTTTGTCCACATTCCTTACTCTGACGGGTTGGGAGGTGTGTGCTATGTGCTTATGCTGCCTATGTTATCCTAATAACGTTTGGCTTGGTAGCATACCTCTCAACCTCTTAGAGCAAAATATCTGGACAAAGCCTACATTGATGGGGGGAGAAATAGGGGCGGATTTTAAATATTGTTCTTACAAACTTAAAATGTTGATAGAATAATAGGTTTTATATTAGCATGAATTTTCTGAAAGCATGTGTGGAGTCTTAAACTGAAATGTTTTGTCATTATTTAATGACTTCAATCCTCAGCTGTTTGCCAGACAGGTACACATTTTAGGGGGAACACACCAAAATTATGAGGCAAACATCTGGGCATCTACGAAGATCTGTACAGTTGAGATGTATGCTTGGTAGGAACGATTGTCTCTTTTGCCTTTGACCACATATTTTTTTGTTTTCCTGATGGGTTGGGGTGCTACAAGCATTCTCGCTCATTTTAAATTGCCAAAAGGCGAGTCTGGAGTGCAGAGGGCTTGTGTATTGTGAGAGCTCTGCTCTCAGACACACCCCCTGCGCTCGTTCACAGAACCATGTCCGTTTTAGAGCATGGCAGCACACCTTCATAAATATGCATGGCGCGCTGCTGTGCTGAACAGGAATGGTCTCTGCCGTAATGTTATTCCTGCACGGCTGCTTGCTGAATCCCGGGGTTAGTCTAATCTTCCTAATTCTTAGCTATGTCTAAGAGAAAACACAGTTCTAAATAACTTACATATAGAAACAGGCAGTGTTGGTGAATTGAATGTTCTCAAGACAAAATGCTCTGAGCTCTCTGATTCTCTCTCTTTAAATTGATAACACAGAGCAGCTTCACATGACATCATTCTTCACCCTTCTCTGGTGTTCCCATACTAACAGAAACTACATTTACATTCTTTACACCTGGTCAGAAACCAGAGCAATAAAGGACATTTATACATGCAATATCTAGCCATTAACTCTGGCCTCAAAACAAGAGGCAGCATTCCTTCATCCAGACATACCGGAGCCAACTTTAAAGATCAAAGACAGTCATAAAATTCTTGGCTTAGCTTTCTTACAGCAGGGTGCACTGTTGTTACATTTTTGAAGTTTAACATTTACCAACATTTTTCCCCATTTAAGAGAACAAGCGTGTGACTTATATTAATATTTACAAATGACAAAGTTGTCTACAGAATTCTATCTGGCTAGGCTGGCAGCCTTCACCTATCTTCACAATGAAATTCTATTTTTTTTATTAAATAGTGAGTTTTAGCATTTAGGATGAATTAGGTGTGTGTTTTGAACTCATATGTCAGTAGTGTTTGTAGTGCTTTATTGAGTAGATGAAATGTTTATGATGTGATGTATTTTGAAGCATGTTTTAAAGAAATATTGCACCACCTTGACCCCATTTGTTAATGCTGATGGAGGGTAAAGGTGATGACATGGTCAAAGTAGGGATATAATGAGAACTGTTGAAATATTATAATTAATGAATTTGAATTGCATAGCAATGAGATGAATGGAACAGATACTAGTCTTTAGCTATGTGCTGTCCACAGGTCAGAATTTTAAACTGGGTGAGACAAATTAAGGTTGGCCCAAGACTTGCACAAAGGTTTATGCATGAGATTAAAAGACGATGTAAGTGCACCGAAAATGCCGATCACTGAACTGAATTTTCAATAATTTAATAAGGACCCTAAACAACACGTTGTTTTAAAGCACAGTTACAAGCCTGATAGTCGGACATCTGATTCAATGCTTTAGGAGGCGAGGTTAAGATAGCACTACAGATATACAATAAACAGTACTACGTATACTAGAGTAGGGAAGGAAACAAAGATATGACGTGTAAAATGGAACTATATGTTGGGTGTAGTAAAGAAAATGTAAGGTAAATGGAGTGTGTATGTAAGTAACAGGACTGGAGGAATTGTATGTATTTAGATTATACAGAGAACAATGACATAGAATGTAAACTTTGCAACTGTGTCTAGGTTTTTAGTTGACATGTTTTAACTATACTTTGGTATATTAGGCTAGAGGTATAATTTGAAAATATATCCTAAGAAGAGTTGGTAATGCTCTTCGAAAAACATGTTTAGATGTAAATATTTCTAAGTAAGTTTTGTATGATGAGTAAAAACCATGAAGTTTATTTTTCAGGGGGGGGGGGTTGGTTCAAGATGAGTGATTGTTTTTCAACTATTCGGAAAACCTCTTCCCAAATCCTACAGTGCAAGTTATTTACTTTATACACCAGAACCCACAGATTCCACATTTATATTTTCATTTATATATGCTACAATAAAGGAGGGTCTATCAAATACAACATAACAATGTCAAAACAGCAAAACATAAAACGTATCTGAAAGCTATTTGTAAAACAAATTGATTGAACATGCATAAAAGGCAACAACAGACATAATAACAAGCAATATTTCTTGTAAAATTCAAATCGCCCACATCCAAATGCAAAACACACCACTGATATGCTCCATAACATTATCCATAAACCTAATCATTTTACAGCTTTCAGCAAATATTTTTCATCTGAATGTTGAAAAGTAAATTTTGGGTGAAGCAGGATCAATGCAATGTGTGTAATGATATATATGTATGCATATATATATATATATATATATATATATAGATATATATAGATATATATATAGATAGATATATATATGTGTGTGTATATATATATATATATATATATATATATATATATATATATATATATATATATATATATATATATATATATATATAGATATATATATATATATATGTATATATATATATATATATATATGGTTCTAGGACACCCTATCGAAAACCCATTTCACCAAAAGTGAAACTGGCTTTCACAGTTTTTCGAAAGCACTTTTTATCGAAAAAAGTGCTTTCGCGAAGGTGTCCTAGAAGTGTAAGGATTTGGGATGGAGTGGTAGCGGGCGAGATCGGACTACAATGGGGATAAGGGAATATTCCCATTTCCCCACTGTAGTGCGATCACGGAGTGAGAATATTAAAGTAGGGGGGTGTAGAGGGTGCCGGGGGGACAAAGCCCCCCTGTGTAAACATGGTGTGTGTTTTGAATTCCGTTTACCGAAACTGCTTTTTCGGTAAAATCAGTTTCGGTAAACAGTGTTCGGTAGGGTTGGATTCGATCAGTTGATCGTTCGATCAACTGTCCTAGATCCATATACATATATATATATATATATATATATATATATATATATATATAGGTGTGTGTGTGTGTGTGTGAACAGGGCACTTCTTCAAACATTATTTATTGAATGCTGTTAATACTGGTATAAGTGATTGAAAACATCTTTGTTTCCAGAATGCTAGTGTTACTTTGTGGAAGGTTGCAGTATAATAGTAGGGAAACAGAAGTGGTTGGCTTTTTTTTCCCCGATGTTTTAAGTTTCAACCTGGTGTGTGTGTGTGTGTGTGTGTGTGTGTGTGTGTGTGTGTGTGTGTGTGTGTGTGTGTGTGTGTGTGTGTGTGTGTGTGTGTGTGTGTGTGTGTGTGTGTGTGTGCTCGTGTGTGTGCTTATGTCTGTGTATATCCTAATGACAAACACAGATATCACTGTGTAATAAATGCATATTGTTTATTTCAAGATGTGCAGGCTTTTATTTATAAATATCCTGTGGACATCAGCAGCACATTTATCCACATCTTATGTTCATTATCATCCCAAGAAATGCATCTCTGAAAAATGATGTCAACCCAAGTTATGACAAAGGCAAAACAATGACATGAATCTGGCCATAGATTAAATTTAAAAACCATTAAGTAGAGCTGTTAACAATACAATAAAACCAAAACACCACTGAAAGAGCATGTGTGGTATTGGCAGAAGTGAGCCCCCATGAGTTGCTTTGTACAGTTGAAAAAGTAATCAAATTCCATACAAATTTTAATCTAAAAATAAGCAAAGGTATTATCACTCAATAATGTTATAGTACAGGGAAGATGTGTGAAAACTGGATAAATACAATTAAGGTAAGGTGTTGTATGAGATGGAAAGGAATAGCCATGAGGTTCTGTTCCTAGTGCCCACAGGTCCTAAATGAATGCTGAGGATGAGTATTAAGAAGGTTCCAAACAACCTGGAAATGGTTAAAGATAAACTATGTAACCTACTAGCGCTGGCTGATTTATTCCTCATATGTCTGGAGTTGGTTAGAGATGATGAGGTGGAAAATCCACCAAAAGAGAAGTGGCAAGGTCTGTCAAGCAGCAGTTGATGATTCAAGAAAAGATAAATTATATGGTTAAGCAGTCTTACCCAATGGAACAGGTTTTATTTGGTGCAAAAGACAAAACAGGAAGTATAAATCTAAGAAGATGTGGTGCTTTAGAGGCAGAGGAAAGTTAGATTTGCGGATTATGTTAAAAGTAAAATGATAAATTGGATAAGATTTGTTAAGGGAAGGTGGAGTTTTCATGCATTTGGAAGAACACAGGGTGGTGGATACTGGGAAGGCCACCTTTTTGTGCTGCAGGAGAGGGAGACACAGGGTTGCTTAAAGGCAGCACCCCTTGTGAAAGTGAGGGAATGCCCTATGCCCTCTGAGGACAACTTAGTGTGGGCCTCTCCTTGGCAACTTGCCAGGTGCATGCATGATAGAGATAGGGAGAAAAAACAAAAAATATTGAATCCACCTTGTCTGGATAACAACCTCTCACAACTGGCTTTTGCCTAGTGATGGGAACACGTCATCCTGCTGACTGAGAAAGGGGCTCATAGCAGGTAAAAGGAGCAAAAGTGACAAAATAGTACCTCAGAACCGAAGTGCAAAACCACTCATGATACGCCTTAATCATTAACCTTACAAAAATTACCCAAGATCCTGTTAAACAGGCAACTTATGCAATTACAGCAGTCAATTGACCTCAGTAGACATCATTAACTCAAACTTAAAAAATAAATTATTACAAAGAATATGTAGCAGTCTAGTTTGTTTTATAGATAAACTATCTTGTACCCTAAGATTAAGGAACTTCATTCAGTTACCATGGTTTTCATATATATAAAAATTCTCACTTATTACACACACACACACATACACACACACACACACACATGCATATATATATATATATATATATATATATATATATAAATATATATATATATATGTACATAGATATAGACGTGAGTCTACTTCACAAGCTCAAAGTTTTAAAACTTTGAAGTGCAAATAGTCGAGACCATAAGATCAAAGTTTTGAAACTTTGAAATTGTAATAAAAAAATAAAAACTATTTTTTTGTTTTACGTTTTGCAGGGAAGACCCTGACACACACATACATATATATATATATATATATATATATATATATATATCTTTATATAAATATGTATATATAATATGTACATAGATATAGATATAGATGTGAGTCTACTCTACAAGCTCAAAGTTTCAAAACTTTGAACTGTAAATGGTCGAGAGCATAAAATCAATGTTTTGGAACTTTGAAATTGTAATAAAAAAATAAAAACTATTTTTTTGTTTTACGTTTTTGCAGGTGGAAGCCCCCCTGTACCCTCACAACCCCTGCTAAGTAAATATACCAACTTCAAGATCACACTACAGTGAGCAAAACAATAAATGTCCTGTTCCACTCTCTACGGCAATCTCCATTCAAAACTTTCAAAGTTTCAAAACTTCGATCTTATGGTCTTGACCATTTGTTTTTCAACGTTTTGAAATTTTGAGCTTGTGATGGGATTTTATATATATATATATATATATATATATATATATATATGTACTTATATGTGTGTGTACAGGTCCACTTTGTAATTTCGAAATTCTGAAAACTCGAATTTCAGTATTCCAAAACCACAAACCCGAAAACCCAACCACAACTCTCAAACTCGAAAACACACAACCACGAAATTCAAAATCCCGTACTCACGCTATACATACAGTACACACATAAACATACATAAAACTCCCCCCCACAATCAAACAAACTAATCTAAACTGCATATAACCAGGGGGGCAAGCCCCCCTGCACCCCCCTAACTCCGAGATCACACAAACAGTAACACAAACGAAACTCACACACACACACACACACACACACATCTTACAGTCCCTCAAACACACACAACAGTCACAGCACACACTTACATGCACTAAACCCCTAGCCAACATACTGACCCACACAAACTTACCAAAATAAAACCCAAACATCCACATTGCATACCGCCGGAAGCAGAAATTCAAAATATCCGTGCTTTGGTATTTTGAATTTCGCACTTCTGCTGGTTTCGGAAATGTGAGTAT
The DNA here is from genome assembly GCF_019279795.1 of Protopterus annectens. Lineage (NCBI taxonomy): Eukaryota > Metazoa > Chordata > Ceratodontiformes > Protopteridae > Protopterus > Protopterus annectens. The sequence continues at coordinate 28,057,638 of NC_056729.1, forward strand.
TCAACTTTGTAAGTTCGAAATACTGAAATTCAGGATTTCAGTATTTCAAATTTACAAGATAGACCCGTGTGTACATGCCTAGTATTGAGAAGCTCCAGATCAGACAGTAGTACCACGTGCCAGATGAGCCAGCTACAGTGCTAGCTAACTGTTCCACGTGAGTCCAGGAACCAGTGGTGCAAGACTTTTGTTTGTTCATCAGCATTATTCCTTGGTTGCTAGTAACACCAACCCCTCTGCATGAGACAGTGATAAGACATGTTGTCTTCATTCATCAATGTTTTATGCCTAAAGAACTGTTTTTCTGAGTTCACTACAATTTTTATGAGTCCTGTATTCTACCGGTTAACAGCAAATAAACTGGAAAAACACACAAATGGGTAAGGAACCAAAATAAAAACTGTTGAACAAAGAAATTAAACAGTTCCACTCACCAAGGTTTAGCCCTTTCAAAATATGCATTTCTTCAGAACACATTCCCAGTAAAATCCATCCATTTAATACAAAACGAATTGGTGACATCACTCCATTTCAGAATTTTCCATAAGTTCATAGGATGATACTAGGCTATTGGCCTGGAGACCTTTATAAGCCTAGCCAAGAATTTCACCCATGTTCCCTCAGAGTCAGCTCCTGTTTCCCCTGTCCAGCAGGGACAGAGGTGGGATCCCAGGGGTGTATTTTCTGTTTTCCATCCAGTCTTCCAGGTTCATCTTAAAGGGCTGGAGAGGTATTCTGCTTGACATGGAGAGGGAGTCTATTCCACAGATGGGGGGAGTTTTAGAGACACAAATCTATCCCGCCAACAAGTTCTGTTAATGTCACAGACCAGGTTAAGGCCTTGTGTGCAGGTTGCTCGAGTGGAGTTTGTCTTACGGATGTGCAGCAATGGGGTCTGAGATGGCCTTGTATGCCAGACACAGGTCACCTCTGAGCAGTCTGTATGAGACTGAGTAGAGGGGCAAGGCTTTTAGCCTATCTGTATAAGATAGGCGTTTGTGGCCCTGGATTTTCTTGGTCAGGAACCTCTGTGGTCTCTCCAACTGCTGCATGTGCTTGGCAAGATACATGCCGAAGGGGGCATTGTACTCGATAATGGGTCTGATAAGGGAGGAGTATAGAGATGTTATGACCTCCTTGTTCCTGGATGAAATGCCCTTATTTATGAGATGGGCCATGTAGAAAGCCTTCTGTACAATGGAGACAACATGGTGGTAAAAAGTCAGGTTGCTATCAACCTTGGTGTCCAAGTCCCTCACGACTGATTGCTTGCTTAGTACGTTGTTATTAATGTGATAATTAGTGGGGATGCCATTTTCTCCAAAGAGGATAATGATGCATTTCTTGGCATTCAGTTTGAGGCCATGCTTCTGGCACCAATCATTAGTTTGGGTAAGGCACTCTTGGAAGATGTTCACATCACTAGGGAAATTTAAGACAGCGCCCAGCTTGCAGTCATCTGCAAACTTGCTCAGCCACAGACCACTGGTTTTGGCTTCCACCTCAGAAAAGTATATCCCAAACAGTAGAGGCCCCAAGACTGATCCTTGGGGTACACCACTCATTATGGGTCTACTTCTATAGCTGGCTTCCCCTACTTTGACTGAGTGGGTTCTATCAGTAAGCCAGTTAGCTACCCATCTGGTAACATACGGGTTGATGCCTAGCTGGGAGAGTTTATCTATTATGCCCGAGTGGGGAATAGTGTCAAAGGCTTTGGCTGGGTCAAGGTAGGTGGTGTGCGCTGTCTTCCCCTCATCCATGGCTTTGGTGACTGTTTCGATGAACTTGACCAAGTTTAACAGGCATGATCTCCCTTTGACAAAACCAGACTGTGTGGGGTCAAGAGTTTGGAGGTTGCCAATGTCCTTGTTTATAAGGTCCATGATAATGCATTCCATGGCCTTGCAAAGCACATCTTAAGGCTACAGTCCTACTTAAATATAAAAGTTAAAAATGAGCCCACTTAATTAACGTCACCTAAATAGAATTAACGAATGAATAAACAGAAAAGCAATAAATGAATAGAAAAGTATAAAATACTAAATATACCACAAGTACTACAACTTTAACTTTAAAACACTGTCAATAAAGATCATTGCATTCAGACCTGGGTAGTTGTCTGCATCCAAGGTCAGTTGGCAATTTAGTTCTAACACATCCAGTTGAATTTTCCAAGGGCCCCTTTTAACATCTAAATTAATACAGCCCAGGACCCAAAATTTAAAATAATGTCCTGAAAATTCTTGGGCATGTCCTTTCAGCTTTTCCTACATAATGCCTGGTACATGTTTGACAGGTTGCAATATAAACCACTTGTTTAGAGGTACAATTATAATATGTATGGTAGTTGGTCCATTGTTCACCATTGACTGTCAAAATATTGCCTTCAAAAAGTAGACAACATTGGGCACAACTTTCACACTTACAGGTGCCCTTTTTGTAACCCCTCATATATCCCCTATGTTTAGTACTTATTTCTAATGCATTTTTAAAATTCCTATCCCTTTTGTACATAATCTTTGGTTGATGTCCAAGTATGTTACCCATTTCTTCATCAAACCAAATAACATTCCAGTTATTTACAATAATTTATCTCACTTCCTTAGACTGAGCATTATAAGTGGTGACTAATGTTTTATCCCCTTTATCATCGCCAGGCTTCTGTACAATACCAGTCATGTCATCTAATGGAAGATATAAAAACCTTCTTGTCTTTTTTGTTTCTTTTGCAACCTTCTCTACTAAGGTACTAGGGTATTATCTAGCTAAAAACATTTTCCATAATACATCAATTTTATACAACAAATTGTTAAACTTGGAAACCATTCTCGCCACCCTTACCATTTGTCCTTTAATAATAGCTTTCTTTTGATGATTAGGGTGGCAACTGTGATAATGTAGCATTGTGTGGGAATATGTTACTTTCTATGAATCGTGGAGTTAAAATGCTTTCTGTCCACATATTTGTTTAGACTCACATCTAAAAATGTTAGGTTTGAGTTGGATTGGGAAGAAGTAAAAGATGTAAATTAATGGTACTATTAATATAATTAACAATCTCTGCCAATCTAGCTACACCCCCTGTCCAAAAAATACATATGTCATTCAAAAATCTGAGAATCAAATTCCAGTTGTATTTAAACTCTGAATGCAGAACATATTCTCTTCCCAAAAGGTCATTCCTATATTAGCATAAACAGGGGTGCATACTGTACCCATTGCTACAGCAGTCTTCTGATAGTAGCATGTGTGGTATTGACAGAAGTGAGCCCCCATGAGTTGCTTTGTACAGTTGAAAAAGTAATCAAATTCCATACAAATTTTAATCTAAAAATAAGCAAAGGTATTATCACTCAATAATGTTATAGTACAGGGAAGATGTGTGAAAACTGGATAAATACAATTAAGGTAAGGTGTTGTATGAGATGGAAAGGAATAGCCATGAGGTTCTGTTCCTAGTGCCCACAGGTCCTAAATGAATGCTGAGGATGAGTATTAAGAAGGTTCCAAACAACCTGGAAATGGCTAAAGATAAACTATGTAACCTACTAGCGCTGGCTGATTTATTCCTCATATGTTTGGAGTTGGTTAGAGATGATGAGGAGTAAAATCCACCAAAAGAGAAGTGGCAAGGTCTGTCAAGCAGCAGTTGATGATTCAAGAAAAGATAAATTATATGGTTAAGCAGTCTTACCCAATGGAACAGGTTTTATTTGGTGCAAAAGACAAAACAGGAAGTATAAATCTAAGAAGATGTGGTGCTTTAGAGGCAGAGGAAAGTTAGATTTGCGGATTATGTTAAAAGTAAAATGATAAATTGGATAAGATTTGTTAAGGGAAGGTGGAGTTTTCATGCATTTGGAAGAACACAGGGTGGTGGATACTGGGAAGGCCACCTTTTTGTGCTGCAGGAGAGGGAGACACAGGGTTGCTTAAAGGCAGCACCCCTTGTGAAAGTGAGGTAATGCCCTATGCCCTCTGAGGACAACTTAGTGTGGGCCTCTCCTTGGCAACTTGCCAGGTGCATGCATGATAGAGATAGGGAGAAAAAACAAAAAATATTGAATCCACCTTGTCTGGATAACAACCTCTCACAACTGGCTTTTGCCTAGTGATGGGAACACGTCATCCTGCTGACTGAGAAAGGGGCTCATAGCAGGTAAAAGGAGCAAAAAGTGACAAAAATAGTACCTCAGAACCGAAGTGCAAAACCACTCATGATACGCCTTAATCATTAACCTTACAAAAATTACCCAAGATCCTGTTAAACAGGCAACTTATGCAATTACAGCAGTCAATTGACCTCAGTAGACATCATTAACTCAAACTTAAAAAATAAATTATTACAAAGAATATGTAGCAGTCTAGTTTGTTTTATAGATAAACTATCTTGTACCCTAAGATTAAGGAACTTCATTCAGTTACCATGGTTTTCATATATATAAAAATTCTCACTTATTACACACACACACACATACACACACACACACACACATGCATATATATATATATATATATATATATATATATATATATATAATTATATATATATATATGTACATAGATATAGACGTGAGTCTACTTCACAAGCTCAAAGTTTTAAAACTTTGAAGTGCAAATAGTCGAGACCATAAGATCAAAGTTTTGAAACTTTGAAATTGTAATAAAAAAAATAAAAACTATTTTTTTGTTTTACGTTTTTGCAGGGGGAAGACCCCCTGACACACACACATACATATATATATATATATATATATATATATATATATATATATCTTTATATAAATATGTATATATAATATGTACATAGATATAGATATAGATGTGAGTCTACTCTACAAGCTCAAAGTTTCAAAACTTCGAAGTGCAAATGGTCGAGACCTTAAGATCAAAGTTTTGAAACTTTGAAATTGTAATAAAAAAAATAAAAACTATTTTTTTGTTTTACGTTTTTGCAGGGGGAAGCCCCCCTGCACCCTCACAACCCCTGCTAAGTAAATATACCAACTTCAAGATCACACTACAGTGAGCAAAACAATAAATTTCCTGTTCCACTCTCTACGGCAATCTCCATTCAAAACTTTCAAAGTTTCAAAACTTCGATCTTATGGTCTTGACCATTTGTTTTTCAACGTTTTGAAATTTTGAGCTTGTGATGGGATTTTATATATATATATATATATATATATATATATATGTACTTATATGTGTGTGTACAGGTCCACTTTGTAATTTCGAAATTCTGAAAACTCGAATTTCAGTATTCCAAAACCACAAAGCCGAAAACCCAACCACAACTCTCAAACTCGAAAACACACAACCATGAAATTCAAAATCCCGTACTCACGCTATACATACAGTACACACATAAACATACATAAAACTCCCCCCCCCCACAATCAAACAAACTAATCTAAACTGCATATAACCAGGGGGGCAAGCCCCCCCTGCTCCCCCCTAACTCCGAGATCACACAAACAGTAACACAAACGAAACTCACACACACACACACACACACACACACACACACATACACACACACACACATCTTACAGTCCCTCAAACACACACAACAGTCACAGCACACACTTACATGCACTAAACCCCTAGCCAACATACTGACCCACACAAACTTACCAAAATAAAACCCAAACATCCACATTGCATACTGCCGGAAGCAGAAATTCAAAATATCCGTGCTTTGGTATTTTGAATTTCGCGCTTCTGCCGGTTTCGGAAATGTGAGTATTCAACTTTGTAAGTTCGAAATACTGAAATTCAGGATTTCAGTATTTCAAATTTACAAGATAGACCCGTGTGTACATGCCTAGTATTGAGAAGCTCCAGATCAGACAGTAGTACCACGTGACAGATGAGCCAGCTACAGTGCTAGCTAACTGTTCCACGTGAGTCCAGGAACCAGTGGTGCAAGACTTTTCTTTGTTCATCAGCATTATTTCTTGGTTGCTAGTAACACCAACCCCTCTGCATGAGACAGTGATAAGACATGTTGTCTTCATTCATCAATGTTTTATGCCTAAAGAACTGTTTTTCTGAGTTCACTACAATTTTTATGAGTCCTGTATTCTACCGGTTAACAGCAAATAAACTGGAAAAACACACAAATGGGTAAGGAACCAAAATAAAAACTGTTGAACAAAGAAATTAAACAGTTCCACTCACCAAGGTTTAGCCCTTTCAAAATATGCATTTCTTCAGAACACATTCCCAGTAAAATCCATCCATTTAATACAAAACGAATTGGTGACATCACTCCATTTCAGAATTTTCCATAAGTTCATAGGATGATACTAGGCTATTGGCCTGGAGACCTTTATAAGCCTAGCCAAGAATTTCACCCATGTTCCGTCAGAGTCAGCTCCTGTTTCCCCTGTCCAGCAGGGACAGAGGTGGGATCCCAGGGGTGTATTTTCTGTTTTCCATCCAGTCTTCCAGGTTCATCTTAAAGGGCTGGAGAGGTATTCTGCTTGACATGGAGAGGGAGTCTATTCCACAGATGGGGGGAGTCTTAGAGACACAAATCTATCCCGCCAACAAGTTCTGTTAATGTCACAGACCAGGTTAAGGCCTTGTGTGCAGGTTGCTTGAGTGGAGTTTGTCTTACGGATGTGCAGCAATGGGGTCTGAGATGGCCTTATATGCCAGACACAGGTCACCTCTGAGCAGTCTGTATGAGACTGAGTAGAGGGGCAAGGCTTTTAGCCTATCTGTATACGATAGGTGTTTGTGACCCTGGATTTTCTTGGTCAGGAACCTCTGTGGTCTCTCCAACTGCTGCATGTGCTTGGCAAGATACATGCCGAATGGGGCATTGTACTCGATAATGGGTCTGATAAGGGAGGAGTATAAAGATGTTATGACCTCCTTGTTCCTGGATGAAATGCCCTTATTTATGAGATGGGCCATGTAGAAAGCCTTCTGTACAATGGAGGCAACATGGTGGTAAAAAGTCAGGTTGCTATCAACCTTGGTGTCCAAGTCCCTCACGACTGATTGCTTGCTTAGTACGTTGTTATTAATGTGATAATTAGTGGGGATGCCATTTTCTCCAAAGAGGATAATGATGCATTTCTTGGCATTCAGTTTGAGGCCATGCTTCTGGCACCAATCATTAGTTTGGGTAAGGCACTCTTGGAAGATGTTCACATCACTAGGGAAATTTAAGACAGCGCCCAGCTTGCAGTCATCTGCAAACTTGCTCAGCCACAGACCACTGGTTTTGGCTTCCACCTCAGAAAAGTATATCCCAAACAGTAGAGGCCCCAAGACTGATCCTTGGGGTACACCGCTCATTATGGGTCTACTTCTATAGCTGGCTTCCCCTACTTTGACTGAGTGGGTTCTATCAGTAAGCCAGTTAGCTACCCATCTGGTAACATACGGGTTGATGCCTAGCTGGGAGAGTTTATCTATTATGCCCGAGTGGGGAATAGTGTCAAAGGCTTTGGCTGGGTCAAGGTAGGTGGTGTGCGCTGTCTTCCCCTCATCCATGGCTTTGGTGACTGTTTCGATGAACTTGACCAAGTTTAACAGGCATGATCTCCCTTTGACAAAACCAGACTGTGTGGGGTCAAGAGTTTGGAGGTTGCCAATGTCCTTGTTTATAAGGTCCATGATAATGCATTCCATGGCCTTGCAAAGCACATCTTAAGGCTACAGTCCTACTTAAATATAAAAGTTAAAAATGAGCCCACTTAATTAACGTCACCTAAATAGAATTAACAAATGAATAAACAGAAAAGCAATAAATGAATAGAAAAGTATAAAATACTAAATATACCACAAGTACTACAACTTTAACTTTAAAACACTGTCAATAAAGATCATTGCATTCAGACCTGGGTAGTTGTCTGCATCCAAGGTCAGTTGGCAATTTAGTTCTAACACATCCAGTTGAATTTTCCAAGGGCCCCTTTTAACATCTAAATTAATACAGCCCAGGACCCAAAATTTAAAATAATGTCCTGAAAATTCTTGGGCATGTCCTTTCAGCTTTTCCTACATAATGCCTGGTACATGTTTGACAGGTTGCAATATAAACCACTTGTTTAGAGGTACAATTATAATATGTATGGTAGTTGGTCCATTGTTCACCATTGACTATCAAAATATTGCCTTCAAAAAGTAGACAACATTGGGTACAACTTTCACACTTACAGGTGCCCTTTTGTAACCCTCATATATCCCCTATGTTTAGTACTCCTTTCTAATGCATTTTTAAAATTCCTATCCCTTTTGTACATAATCTTTGGTTGATGTCCAAGTATGTTACCCATTTCTTCATCAAACCAAATAACATTCCAGTTATTTACAATAATTTATCTCACTTCCTTAGACTGAGCATTATAAGTGGTGACTAATGTTTTATCCCCTTTATCATCGCCAGGCTTCTGTACAATACCAGTCATGTCATCTAATGGAAGATATAAAAACCTTCTTGTCTTTTTTGTTTCTTTTGCAACCTTCTCTACTAAGGTACTAGGGTATTCTCTAGCTAAAAACATTTTCCATAATACATCAATTTTATACAACAAATTGTTGAACTTGGAAACCATTCTCGCCACCCTTACCATTTGTCCTTTAATAATAGCTTTCTTTTGATGATGAGGGTGGCAACTGTGATAATGTAGCATTGTGTGGGAATATGTTACTTTCTATGAATCGTGGAGTTGAAATGCTTTCTGTCCACATATTTGTTTAGACTCACATCTAAAAATGTTAGGTTTGAGTTGGATTGGGAAGAAGTAAAAGATGTAAATTAATGGTACTATTAATATAATTAACAATCTCTGCCAATCTAGCTACACCCCTTGTCCAAAAAATACATATGTCATTCAAAAATCTGAGAATCAAATTCCAGTTGTATTTAAACTCTGAATGCAGAACATATTCTCTTCCCAAAAGGTCATTCCTATATTAGCATAAACAGGGGTGCATACTGTACCCATTGCTACAGCAGTCTTCTGATAGTATAGGGACCCTTCAAAATGCACATAATTATTTTCCAAAACCATTTGTAACAACATTATAATCATGTTTACATCATCATTTTCAAATGTATGTTAATACAACTATTCAGCGACCCAAGTGGTCCCAATGTCATGAGGGAATGACTGTGAAAAGGTCTTTAACATCCACTATAACAAAAATCAGGTCATCATGGTATAAGGAAGGGACCACACATGTAAGAAATTCCCAAGAGTCCTTTAACATTGTTGTATTATTATGTAGAACATCCTTCAAAAGGAAGTCTACATACTTACCGATGGGGTAGGTCTTAGAGTTGGTAGCATTAACTATTGGCCTCAGTTCAGATTTTTATGTGTTTTTGTAATTCCAAAATAACTGGTAATGTATACTGTTTGTTCACCAGACTTTTGTATATCTCATCTGTAATCATCCCATCCAACAACAAATCATACAAATATTGATCAATTTTTGCATGAGATGTTGACTTTGTTAAGGGAAACTTCCGGATATGTATCAGTATTGCTCAACATACTTGTCTTGGGTAATGGAACTATATGGAACAGACAGAAGGCGATTCCAATGTAAAAGCCTCTATAATCCCCCCTACACATGGTTATCAATGTTTTGGAAAAGGCTTGTGTGTGAATCCAGATCAGAGACTTGTCAGAAGGTAAGAAAATGAATGTTGTACACTTTACTAAAAATGAGAAATGTTTTCTTGAAAACATTAGGAGCAATAAAAACATTAGAAGCATGAAACCGGATAATGGGGAAGGTCTAGTTATAACGGATCTAATGGATTAGACCAGTAGAATGACTGTGTTGCTTACAGACACTACTGTGTATCAGTCAGTTTCTTTGAATGAAATCAACACAGCGTACAGATCCATTGATATCTGGTTAGATGAACTACTATTATTTGATGACATCACTATGGATCTATTCAATTTTTTGAAAGTTCCTTTTCCCATTATACCCAACATCTTTTGCATTCCTAAGATTTATTCCAGACTACACAATCCACCATTACGTCCCATAGTGGCAGCAGGAGGTGTGATCACTGAACCGTTTGCAAAGTTTATTGACTGGAAGCTGAAATTGTTCCAGGATTTTCAACATATTTTCTGGTACTTTGTGGACAAATTAAGAAATGTTCAATGTGATGATGGGTGCTTGTTGGTCACATTTGATGTCAAGAACTTGTTTACTGTGACTCCCACATAATCAAGGCATGGCTGGGTTCAGTGATGTTATTTTTAGATTTAAAACATTAACATCTAATGATGTTAGACTTATCACGGACTTTATGGAGACAATTTTGCATAACAATTTTATTTTATTTTTTATTTATTTTACATTTGTTTACTGGGATAATCCGACTGGACCAGGTCCATTTACAGTGGAGGCCCAGGGAGAAAAGCTCCACAAACAGATTAGTAGACAATCAAAAATTACAAGACAATCTTAGTCAGATAATGCAATGCAGACAAATACATAATGACAACAACTGAAATTGTTGACAGTATGTTTAACAGGAAAAAATCAAAAACTCAAGGTAAACTTTCATAGTTCTAATACTGTGGTATGATTACAGTAAGTGATTTAGGAAGGAAGGTGTCTGATAGAGAGCGCTGTGAGACTTATGTAATGCATAGACGTAACCATGTATTCATGAGATGGGCTTTGAGTGAGTTTTTGAACTGTGTGGTAGTAGAGGCAGAAGTCAGGGAAGGGGGGAGGTTATTCCATGTTCTAGCTATGGTATGGGAGAAAAGTGCTTTCCCTGCAGAGTTGTTAGCCCTAGAGATATAGAGGAGAAATCTGTCAGTGGAGCTGAGAGGTCAGTTGGCTATATAGTGAGTGAGTAGTTGATTTAGTGATGGGGTCCTATCAGGATATTTCAGAATATTATAGGCAATGATTAGCTGGTGGTAACTGAGTAGTTGGGGAAGTTCTAGCCATTGAAGGTCCCTTAGAGCTTGACAGTGATGGGTTATGAAGGTGGAGTTGCTAGCAAATTTGGCTATTTTATTATAACATGATTCAAGCTTATTAAGTTCAGGTTTTCTGATCTGGGTAAAAATTGGAGCTGCATACAATAATGTGAACAATAGGTGAGTTTGGGCTAGGGTGACCCATGCCTGATCTATGAGAACATTTTTGTGTCTATATAGCTTTCCATTTTTTATGTATCTTTTTGATGGTTTGAGAAATAAGGACATCAAAGAGGAGATTGTTGTCAGTCTCTACACCAAGGAGTTTTGTATGGGCAGAAGGAGAAATGATAGTACCATTATTGGAAGAGACAGAAAAGGACAGAGGGGTAGACTTTGATTTGTTGGGGGTAAAAAGAAGTAGTTTAGTCTTGTTAGGGTTTACGATGAGTTGGATATTAGTAATCCACTGTTCCACAGAGCTAAAAGATTCTTGAGTGAGTTGTTGCAGAGTAGTGAGAGTTGGGGCTGAGCAGATTATAGCTGAATCGTCTGCACACTGTATTAGTGTGGCATGTTGGGCAGAGGTATGTAGATTATTAGTGAAGATGGAAAAAAGAAGTGGGCCCAAAATTGAGCCTTGTGGTACACCTATGATAGTTGGAAGTAATGGGGATAGTACACCTTGCCATTGGACAGACTGCTGCCTGTCAGATAGTTCTTGAACCAGGCAATAGTAGAAGGGGCAAAGGATAGAGAGGCTAGAGTATCAAGTAGTATGGGATATGAGACAATATCAAATGGTTTTGATAGACCTAAGAATATAGCAGATACAAAATTATCGTTATTTCTGTGTTGGTTAACCAGATTAGTAAAAGAGAGGAGAGCAGTTGTTGTGCTGTGGTGTGGACAAAATCCATGCTGTGTGGTGGAGAGGAGATTGTGTTTGTTCAGGTACTGCATGACTTGGGAGTATATACATTTCTCAAGTATCTTATTTAAGGGGGATAGAATGGCAATGGGATGATAATCTGAGAAGTCATAAGAATTACCTCCTTTGTGTAGTGGAGTAATATATGACATTTTCCATAGTTGGGGGATATAGGATTCCTGTATGGAGTGGTCGATAAGGATAGAGACAGGGTAAGACAAGGATTCAGCTGCTATTTTTAGGAAGCTAGCAGGAAGACTATCGGCTGCAAGGATGGTAGGTTTCAGTTTTTGGAGGAGTTTTTTTATTGTGACAGTGGGAACTGGAGAGAGAGTAAAGGAGGGAATGTAATCTGAACATTTGGCTGGGATATGTGTGCATGGATGCTTTTGAATAATTGGGTAGATAATGTTAGGATGGATTCTGTAAAATGATGATTAAATTGAGAGGCTATGTCATTGTTGTTATTGGTGGAGCTAGGAGCTGGCGTGGCAGTTTTGCCTGGTTTCAATAAGGAGTTGATAGCTTGCCAAAACTTTTGTGGATGTTTTGACTGTTTACTTTGGACATTGCCGAAGTAGTTCTGTTTATCAAGTTTGGTTAGCTTCTTGGCCTGGTTTCTAAGTTGTTGGTAGTTTTGTTTGGTAAGGGTAGTTTTATCCCTCTTACAGATTTTCCATGTCTTATCTCTGACCTTCAGTAGTGCCCTTGTTTCCCTGCTTAGCAATGATGCATAGGTAACTTTAGCCCTGATTTTCCTGATGGGTGCAACTATATTAAGAATATGGGTGAAGGTACTGTTGAAGTATTCAACCACCTGGTCTAGCCCTAGGGTTCTTAGTGGTACCCAGTTACATTGTTTTAGAATGTTGTTGAGGTACTGTGGGTTTAGGTCATGGTCATTTCTGATTTGTTTATATACTATAGGCTTGGGTATGTTGGATCGTTTGCATAGGAGGAATGTGGGCAGGTGGTCACTTAGACTGTCTGGTTGACAGCCGGTCTGATAATTTTGGCTTTGTGCAATTGACTAGTGTCCAGTCCGGAATGGATTGTTTTTGGGATTTTTTTGTCTACTCTAGTGGGTTTTTGTATAAGTTGGGAAAAGCCGAACAGATTAATATGGTTAGTGGGGTTGTTAGAGTTATAGGCTAACCAGTCTGTATTTAGGTCCCCTAGTAGAATAGTTTCTTGAGGAAGATTATCTGTAGCCCATTGTAAGATTTTCTCAATTATGGGAGCGTTATTTCCTGGAGGGATATAGCAGGCAAGGATGTTGATTTTTTTTATTGTTTAGGTTTATGACTGATCCTAACATTTCAGCATTATGAAATTTAGGTAGCTGGATTTGTAGAGGCTGGATACTGAGAACGTTTTTAAAGAGAATTGCAACCCCACCTCTCTTTCTACCTTCTATATCCAGTCTTAGGATATTATAACTTGGAGGGAGGATAGTTTTAGCCATGTCTCTGTAATGGTCAATATGCCAGGGGAGTAGTGGGTTATAAATGCATGTAGGTGTAGATGCTTATTTGAAACACTCCTGGTATTGATGTTAAGTATCAGCAGGTCAGATGCCTGTTTGGTTGATAGTAGGGTATTGAGTGGTTCTGGGTTTGGGTGAATATCTGCTGAGATAAGGAGCTTCTTTGTGATAAGTAATATGTGTTTAATTATGTGGGTCATATCTATGTTGGATTTCAATGATGTTTTTTTAGTGTAAGAAGTTTGTGTGTAGGTCTTGTGTATGTGTAGTACTGTGTTGTCATTAAATGTAGTTGGACTGATAGTGGAGTTTATGTGTGTTTTTGTAAGTGAGAATATGTGTGGTATGGAATGAATAGTTATCTAGTGGTGCTTTACTGTGTATGGTTGTGATGTAGGCTAGGCTTGTCAGACTAAGCAAGAGAAGAGCTAACGTGATTTGCATATCTGTGGGATTGTGCTTGGATATTAGCAATAAAGTGCTTTAGGTATGGAGGCAGGTAAGAGGGTGTGGTCAGTTGCTATGTTATGTGTATTTAATGTAGGGAGTAAGATAGGGGGCGTGGATGGGGATACTGATGTGAGGTAGTTGACTGGTCCAGAGTGTTGTCAGGTGGCAAGGGGTTAGAATAAATGTAGGTATAGTGGAGGTGGGTGGGGAATGTGGACAGGGTAGGGGAGCGGAGTGAGCCAAGTGAAGCGGAGTGGGGCAAAGTATTTTACATACTTTGATGGTGAATATTTTAAGCAGCTTTCTGGCATTACAATGGAGAAACTGATGTAGTGTTCAGATTGAGTTCCTTTAAAAACTGTAAATGTTATTCTCAGTTTTTGGATGAATATTTTTAATTTGGTCCGGGACCTGTGACCAACTAAATCAGTTCATTGAGGAACTGGAGTTGTCTACAGAGATTTTAAGATCGACATCTCATGTTGAACAAGATACCATGCATTTTTTGGATGTGGAAATTATAAGATTTTTCTGTCTTTCGGCTTTTCCCAGTAAGGGGTCGCCACAGCGGAACTCCGTTCCGCTAATGATTGGCAGTAGATTTTTACATGCCGAGTTGCCAGCCCTGATGCACAACCTTCAACGAAGGTACGCCCATTCACACATGTCTCCACACAGAAGACACTCTAGCTGAGAATCGAACAGGACAACGTCTTACTGTGAGGCGACAACGCTACCGCAGCACCACTACCATGCATTTTTTGGGTGTGGAAATTTAAAAGAGAGTTGATTTTTTTTTAGTACATCTATTTATTGAAAACCAACCTACTGCAACACATTGTGACACTTTAAAAGAAGCCAACCATTACATCAAAAGAAATGTGTGATAAAAAGTCAATTTTTCAGCATTACAAGATTAACATCGGACAATGATGAGTGTTACAAACAGTTTCATAGGGTCGTAGGTTCATAGGATGATACTAGGCTATTGGCCTGGAGGCCCTTATAAGCCTAGCCTAGAATTTCGTCCATGTTCCCTCAAAGTCAGCAACTGTTTCCCCTGTCCAGCAGGGACACAGGTGGGATCCCAGGGGTATATTTTCTGTTTCCCATCTAGTTGTCCAGGTTCCTCTTAAAGAGGGCTAGAGAGGTACTCTGCTTGATATGGAGAGGGAGTCTAGTCCAAAGATGGGGAAGTCTTTGGGAAACAAATCTATCCTGCCAACAAGTTCTGTTAACATCACAAACCAGGTTAAGGCCTTGCATGTGGGTTGCGCAAGTGGAGTTTGTCTTACGGATATGCAGCAACTCCATCAATGCTGGGTCTGACATGGCCTTGTATGCCAGACACAGGTCACCTCTGAGCAGTCTGTATGAGACTGAGTAGAGGGACAGGGCTTTTAGCCTATCTGTATAGGATAGCTGTTTGAGACCTTGGATTTTCCTGGTTAGGAACCTCTTTGGTCTTTCCAACTGCTGCATGCGCTTGGCAAGGTACATGCTGAAGGGGGCATTGTACTCGATAATGGGGCTGATAAGCGAGGAGTACAGGAATGTTATGACCTCCTTGTTCCTGGATGAAATACCCTTATTTATGAGGTGGGCCATTTAGAAAGCCTTCTGTACAACGAAGGCAACGTGGTGGTTAAAACCTGGGTGCGCAAGTCCCTCACAACTGATTGCATGCTTAGTATGTTGTTATTAATGTGATAATTAGTGGGGATGATATTTTCCCCAAAGTAGATAATGATGCATTTCTTGGCATTCAGTTTGAGGCCATGCTTCTGGCACCACTCATTAGTTTGGGTAAGGCCCTCAGTGAGCCAGTTATCTACCCATCTGGTAACGTATGGGTTGAGGCCTAGCTGGGAGAGTTTATCTATTATGCTCAAGTGGGGAATAGTGTCAAAGACTTTGACTAGGTCAAGGTAGGCGGTGTGCACCATCTTCCCCTTGTCCATGGCTTTGGTGACTGTTTCAAAGAAGTCGGCCAAGTTTAACAGGCATGATCTCCCTTTGACAAAACCAAACTGTGTTGGGTCAAGTGTTTGGAGGTTGCCAATGTCCTTGTTTATAAGGTCCATAATAATGCGTTCCATGGCCTTGCAGATCAGGCTAGTTAGACTGATGGGCCTATAACTACCCAGGTCAGTGGGCACTCCACCTTTGTGTAGAGGGATGACAGTGGCTGTCCTCCATTCAGCTGGGATGAAGGCAGTGCTCAGGCTGTGGTTGAATAGGGTGTCTAATGGAGATGAGAGCTCATGCCTGAATTCATGTAGGATACAGCCAGGAATGTTATCGGGACCCAAGGAGACTGTATTTTTTGCCTTTGAGAGGGTATTAAAGACCTACTCTCTGGTGATGAGGGGATGGGGGCAGGTGCTGGAGATGTTCTGGTTTACTGGTGAGGGGGGTGAAGTTTTCACTGAACATCTATGGTGTTTGTGTATGTAGTGTTATTTACCACCAGTTTGGTTTGACAAATTAAAGGGTATGTTCCTTGAATGTGGATATTGAGCAGGTAGTAGGTAATTTTTATACACAGATATTGTTGGGCAGATCTGATAGGTATGCCCTGTTTATCTGCAAAAGTCTTCACATGTCTGATGTAAGCAGGTCTGCAAGGGATGATTGTGTTTTTGGTAATCATTTGTCTAACAATAAGAACTTGGTTGTGCACTTTTCCTTGGACTCTGTGGATATTGAGAACATTATTTTTGAGAACTGGTCTATTTTGCAAAATGAAGAAGAGTTTAAAAGTTGGTTTGATAAACATCCAACATGTACCTTTTAAAGATGTGCAAACATTAAATAAATACTAGAGATACCAACAGGAAATTTTAGCAGTGGTGATATTAGATTGTTAAAATGTGGCAATGCAACCAATATGCCTATGTAGAAACAGAATACAGTGGCGGGCTATGGGACAAAATAAAAAAGAGGATAGCCAAAAGCAGGTATTATTGATATACTGCTAAGGTAGTTTATTTGGCTAGATGTCAGTCCTGTCTGGCATTTTATATTGGAAAAATGAATGATGCCCTTAATAAACAGCTTTATCAGCATTTGTACATTATTAACAAGAAGAACTACAACAGTGCCCTAGCTAGGTACGCCGTGATTTGTAATAACTTTAATATGTTCAAATTTTCTGTTCTAGAATGGGTATGATCAGAGGTGACTGACAGTACCATTTACTGCACATGGAATTGATGTGGTAGCTAGACATAGATGCCTCTAGTATGCCCTGTTTAAATGAGGTGATTTCCATCACCAGTGAGTTAAAATATAGAGCATCAAGATTGTAATTAATTTATTATAGTTTTTTAATAAAAAAAGTTTACTTTATGTGTTAATACATAGATTTATTATTTCTTTCCATTTTATGTTATTGGTGTGCCTGTTGCTTTAATTCTTTTCGCAGACATTTGCTACATTGTTATGGGTTTTGTGTTATATAAAAAGGTGTGTGTGTGTGTGTGTGTGTGTGTGTGTGTGTGTGTGTGTGTAAGGTTTTATGGTGTTTAGCCGATAAGTTTTTAATTCATGTGGTTCTGATGATGTCTACTTTTTAGTTACATGATTTGTTTGCAGTCTACTGCTACCTGGTCATTGTTTTTTGGATGGTTTTTAAATGTTGACAAAATGTTTAATGACATTAAGAATAGAAAGGAGAAAAAATTATTGACAGATAAATATAAGTACAACAATGGCAGAGCTTATCCATTACCACATGGCCAACAAAATGAGGTAGCTGATATAAATGTGTTTTATTAATGATACAAATAGGCACATACAGGGAGATCGTGACCTTGATGGTACAGATAATGAGTTCCAGGACCTAAACCCTTTAGGTATAACACCTCTGTGCAGACCCAAAAGGATTTTGAAGCAGATGAATCAAGGGATATATCCCCACTATTATGGACAGAATGTGAGGGGATGGAGGAGGGGGGCCCCAAACTTCGAACCCCCATCAGAATTAGGGGGACCAATTACTGTTACCAATGATAGTAACAATTTTAAGATATATAATTTCAGTGATGTTAACTTTGATCAAAGGCATGCTAATCTGTATTCAAAAGGGTTGAATTTTGCATTCAGTAGGAGGCCTAATATGGCAAACCTTTTGAAAGATTTAAAATTGTTCACCAGAAAGCTCAATTTGGCCATGTGATTTAAAAATAACAGTACTATAACTAATAATAACTTGTTTCACCATTCTAGTGTATTTAATCCCCCCCTTACTGTCACAAATCCACCTTTACAAAAAATGTGTGAAAGGGGCTTTCATAATTCTTTTAATGGTGGCAAAGGGCATATAAGTTGGAATTTAAGTAAAGATGACAAGGTGAGTCAATAAGAATTATGAAACCAGATGTGGGGGGGGGGCTATTAGCATGGAACTCAGTTAATTACAATAATGAGATGGAAAATATGTTGAACAATTTGATACATATCAGGAAGATGTTCTTCGTGTTTCACTGTTGCAGTCATTACATTTGGGTTATCTGCTTGCAGGTAGCCCTCATTCGGCCTGATTAGTCTTGGGTCCTGCGTCGGTTTCTGTCCCTTCTTCCATGACGTCAGGTCGTCAAGGGTATAAAACATGCAGCCGATGCTATTACATCAGTCTTTCTTGCTGTGCGGTGCCCGAAGCAGAAGCAGTTCGCAAGTGCCGGTCGGTCAACTTCTGAAATTTTCATTTTTGAGTTTCATAACCGAAGTCTTCAACTAAAGCTAAGTACCCCATTGGAAAAACTTTTTCTTGCTCCTTACCAATGTCAGTAAAAGTTAATAATTGCATTACTTGTGGAAAGCAAATACCTCACAAGGATTTTCATTCATACTGTATTCCTTGCCTAGGCCCTGACCACGACGTACCTTGCTGTTGGTTTTGTGCTTTATTTAATCAGCGCACTATCCGTCGTCGGTATATTTTCGCCTCTAAATATTTCGGTTCTCGGTTTAATGATCCAGAAATGTCGTTGGTTAGCCATCCGACTACCGGGATTCCAAAAAAAACGCAACGATAAAGACAGAGACAGGCCGCCTAGGTCCAAAGCTGCCGACAACGCTTCTCCTAAACTAGTCGCCAGTTCACCGATACTCAGTGAGGCGCTTTCACAGTCCCTTATACCCGCTACTTCTGATTCACAGGCCTCTACTGAGACCCATTCAGAGGCCGGTATGCCACAAGATGCTTCAACTATGGAACCTGCAGATGTCTCTGCCTTGGATGGGTCCAGAGCCGCTGTGCAGGCACCAGCATCTGAGGGTGTATTCAGGCCTATGGACTTACATATTAAACCGACACCTCCTTCTTCATTCAGGCCTAAATCTGGAACCATGCCTAAGAATCCGACGCCCAGGCCGCATGCTCAGGCCTCTATGCCTAAAAAACAAATGATAAGAATGACTCAAGATCTTATAACTCTAATCAGGGGAAACCAACCTCCCCCTTCTAAGAGACCTAGGACTGAAGTTGTTTATGAATCTTCTGACCAGGATTCTGATTTTTCTGATTCTTCTGATGATCTGGATTTGCCCTTATCTACTTATGAGGATTCTGATGCAAAGGATTCTATTCCCTCTGCTTCTCCCCCAGAGGATTTTTCTTTTGGTGAATCCTTACATACTCTAAGGGAGCATTTCCACTGGGAAAGCCAGGATTTTTCTGATTCAAAAAAGAGGCTTAGGGATTTCTTACTCCTGCCTCAGCATAGGTCTTTAGCTATACCTCCTGTACTAGATATTGTTGATGATGCCTTTTTGGAATCTAGTTTGGTCCCTGATTCTTTGCCCCCTGCTCCCAGAAAACCTGACAGATATTACATAGTTCCAGATTCACACAAGTTCCTTTTTAAAAATCCTATTGCAGATCCAGAGACTATTTCAGAGGGACCCAAGGGGCATTAAGGCTTCTACTGCTAAAATTCCTACCCCTTCTGATAGAGACTCTAGGGCGCTGGATAGATGGGGTTAGAAGGTTTACACTTCTGCAACCTTGGCCATTAAAGCTTTAAACTGCTAGTTTCATATGTTAAAGTAGCAGCAACATGTTACTGGATTGCTTAAACAGAAAATGATGTTGATTCCTGACTGTGCTGAAAATAAAGAATTACAGGATTTAATGCATTCTGCTGAACAGGTTTGAAAATATACTTTGCAATGTGGATTTGATTCATTAGAGGCCTGTTGCATGGCTGCTGTTACTGGGTCTGTGCTCAGAAGGCATGCTTGGCTTAAGGAGAAATCTTTGGCTGATCATGTTAAAGCTAAACTGTTGGATGCTCCCTTAAAATCAGGACACCCTGCTTGGCAACAAAGCTGAGGAAGTTCTTAAAAAGATGGAAGATAAAGCTAAATCTATGCAAACTGTTAAATATTTCTTACAAGTTCAGCCTCCTAGATTCAGTAGGCACTGGCCCTCTAAGAATTGGTCCTTTCCAGCCCCTTCCCGGTCTTCTCAAGCCAAACCCAGACACAGCAGAAACTCCAGGTTTCAGTCCCAGGGGACACACAACACTAAGCAGTGGGGGGTTTCTGCACCCAAATCTGGGAGTAGTAAGACTCCCCTCTATGGAAAACTGTCTGCATGACTTGTTTTTAAAAATTCCAAGCACTTCCCAACTGAATGCTCCTTTAGGCAGAAAGATTGGTCTGCAGGCCAAAAACTGGGAACTCATTACCCAGGACAAATGGGTTTTAAATATAGTGTCCCAATGATACAGATTTCACTTCCACACGTTACCAACACCAAACAGGTGGCCAGATCTACCCCCAAATCAGTGGGCAGAGGCCCAAAATCAAGTACTCTTTCTCTTAAGCATGGGGGCTATTCAGTTGGTACCAGACGAGGAAAAGGGACATGGTTTCTATTCGAGACTTTTCCTGGTACCCAGAAAAGGCAATACATGGCACCCTATCTCAGACCTTTCTACTCTAAACACCTTTCTGGTGATTCCAAAATTCAAAATGCTGACTCTTCAACATCTGCTTCCTATGCTAGGCAAAGATGCATGGCTGGCAACACTAGACTTAAAAGAAGCATACCTGCACATCCCTATCAGGGAGTCTTGCAGAAGATACCTACACTTCAAAGCAGGCTACATGCACTGTCAGTTCTCTGCACTGCCCTTTGGCTTATCTACTGCACCCAGGGTATTCACAAAGTGCCTAGCTCCAGTCATTGCATTTTGCAGGCAAAGAAAATATTCAGATATACCCATACCTGGATGATTGTTTAATTCAGGCAGAAAGCCAGGAAATACTTTTGAATCATCTGGCCTTTGTTCAAAGGGTGCTGACTTGTCTGGGGTACACCATAAATGAAAAGAAATCACACCTGGTACCCTGTCAACAAATTATGTTCCTGGGAGCAAACTTGAATACAACTTCCCAGATGGCTTACCTCATGCCAGAGAAACGGATTCATTTGACAACCTACTTCAAGCAAGTGGCCACAAAAACCCAGTTATCTGCAAGGCAAGTACTGCAAACCTTGGGGTTCATGGCCTCCTGCATTCTTCTAATTCCATATGCAAGGCTGCATATGAGGAAACTACAGTGGTATCTCAAAAACCTATAGCGTCAACATTCACAGGATCTAGAAGCAATGATTCCTATCATACCTTGCCTATGCCTAGAGTTCCTTTGGTGGGCAGAGGTCTGCCACCAAAACAGGGGACAACCATTCACACTACCTTCTGCCACCCAAACCTTAACAAAGATGCATCAGACTATGCATGGGGGGCTCACCTGACAGAGAAGTGCATTCAAGGCAAATGGAACCCAAGGCAAATGCACCTGCACATAAATCAAAAGGAAATGTTAGCTGTACAGAGTGCTCTGACAGCCTTCAAGGGCCACATTCTTCCAGGACAACTAATGATAAAGACGGACAACACCACCGTCATGTGGTACATAAACAAACAGGGGGCTACACATTCTTACCCCCTCTGCAGACTAGCCATGGCATTGTGGAACACAGCCTTGAGCTACCAAGTGAATCTACAAGCTCAATTCCTGCCAGGAGAACTAAATACACTGGCAGATGGACTAAGCAGAAACCTCATGGACCCACACGAGTGGAAACTGGAACCAAGGATTTTCAACATGTTGACAAGCAAATGGGGGAGCCCAGATATAGACCTGTTTGCCTCCCTCCAGAACCATCAGTTGGACAAATTTTGCACAAGGATTCCCCACAAGTTAGCTTGGAAAGTGGATGCTCTATCCTTCAGCTGGAAAAACTTATCAGTTTGGAAAAACCTATCAGTTTATGCCTTTCCTCCTCTGCCTCTGCTCTCCAAGGTACTACTAAAGATCAAACAGGACAAGCCAAGGATGATTTTAATTGCACCAGACTGGCCACGCCAACACTGGTACCCCCTCTTGCACAGTGTGTCACACTTGGCCCCATGGCACCTGCCTCAGACTCCTTCCCTGTTGTCTCAGCAGGAGAACCAGATTCTGCACCCTCAGCTGCAAGCCCTGAACCTAGCAGCCTGGCTAATTATCTAATCTCTCCTTTACCTTCCCTCAGTAAATCAGTGATGGATATCATTTTAGAGGCAAGGAGGCCTAGTACTAGAAAATCTTATGCTGCAAAATGGAAAAGATTTTGTGCCTGGAACCAATCTCAAGGAATGAGCACAGCAGTGCCCAATTTACTTCAGATTCTACAATACTTGACTGAGATGCTTCATAAGTTCTTGTCCTTTTCCTCCATCAAAATTCATGCCTCAGCCATTTCAGCTCATTATAGCACTGAGCCTCACCTTTTCTCTCATCCACTGCTCAAGCAGTTCCTCAGAGGGGCCAAAAATGTAAGGCCACCCAGGAGAGCTCCATCTCCAGCCTGGGACCTTAACTTTGTCTTGGAGAAACTCACTCTTCCTCCCTTTGAACCAGGTGGTACTACAGATTTAAAATTCCTTTCCTGGAAAACAGCTTTCATTTTAGCAATCACTTCTGCAAGAAGGGTATCTGAATTACAGGCCCTTATGACAGTGGAGCCTTTCATCATCTTTCATGCGGATAGGGTGTCCCTCAGAACCAGTTCCTCCTTCATACCCAAGGTGGTATCCAGTGTGGCTCTTAATCAGTCCATTCATTTGCCTACCTTCTTTCCTAACCCACAGAACAAAGGGGAATGGATTCTGCACTCCTTAGATGTGCACAGACAACGTAGATTCTACTTTGACAGGACTAAACCTCAAAGGACATCTGAACAACTGCTGGTGGCATTTGCTGCAGGGACAGAGGGGAAAGCTATTTCAAAGCAACCCATTTCAAAATGGATAGGTCACTGCATTCATTTCTGCTATAAGCACCATGGAAAACCTATCCCACAAGGCATAAGACCCCATTCAACCAGGGCTGCATCTACCTCTACAGCCAAGTTGCATCCTAGAAGCTGCAACTTGGAGTTCTGTACATACTTTCACCAAGCATTATCATTTACCAATTTTCTCTAAATCTAGAGCTGGCTTTGCCACTGCAGTTTTGCAGGGCCTTATAGCTGCTCGTAACTCTATTTAAATTCCTCCTCCCAACCTTAGGTTTGGGAATCTACCCAAATGTAATGACTGCGACAGTGAAACACGAAGAACATAGTACAGTTGTGTACACTTACCATAAATGTAGATGTTCGAGTGTATTCACTGTTGCAGTCCTGGTTACCCTCCCTCCAGCCCCCTTTCTTCTTTTGGCTATACCTCTACTCTCCATTACTATGCTCAAAAAGCCTTTTGGTGTATTTGCTTTTTTGCTGGAGGTATATCCTTGTATTTATAGTTTTAATTGCTTCCCATTGGGGGGGGGAGGGGCACCTGACATCTGGGGCAAGAAAAACTGATGTACTGGCGTCGGCTGCATGTTTTATACCCCTGATGACCTGACATCATGGAAGAAGGGACAGCAACCGACACAGGACCCAGGACTTTGTTAATCAGGTCGACTGAGGGCTACCTGCAAGCAGATAACCCAAATGTGATGACTGCAACAGTGAATACACTTGAACATCTACATTTATGGTAAGTGTACACAACTGTACTTTTTCCTTAATGAAGCTAACATCTCTTTTGCAAAAATTGATCAATATTTGATTTGTTGTTGGATAGGATGATTACAGATAAGATATACAAAACATTGATGAATAAACAGTATATGTTACCAGTTATTTTTGGAATTCCAAAAATACATAAAGATCTGAACAACCCCTCATTGAGGCCAATAGTTAATGCTACCAACTCTAAGACCTACCCCCGGCTTAGTATGTAGACTTCCTATTGAAGGATGTTCTACATAATAATACTACAGTCTTAAAGGACTCTTGGGACTTTCTTACACATGTGGTCCCTTCCTTATACCATGATGACCTGATTTTTGTGACAGTGGATGTTAAAGACCTTTTTCACAGTTATCCCCCGTGACACTGGGACTACCTGGGTAGTTGAATATTTGTATAAACATATGCCCCTTGAAAATGATTATGTAAATATGATTATAACGCTGTTAAAAATTGTTTTGGAAAATAATTACGTATATTTTCAAGGATCCCTATACCATCAGAAGACTGAGGAAGAATTGGTGCTGTATGTGCCCCTATTTATGCTAATATTGAGAACTCAGCACAGCTCCTTGTGGTGGCCAGCAGTGTTCCTGTAGCAGCAGAGACCAGAAAAGACTACCTTTCCAGATTTTAAGTATTTTTCTTGGCTTTTTCGACTATTTGATACTTTCGACCACTGTTTTTGCTTGTTTTATTGAAGTTTGCACTGTTTTTTCTGTTTTTATAAGCTAAAACTGTTTACTGCACTTGCTAATTTAAGTTTTGCCTAAAAGTTAAATTACAGGCTAATACACTCAAGTGTACTAGCTTTTGATAGCAATTAATCGAAAATTATAGCATTTATTGTGTTTTCTGCCTTTCTGTAAAATAATCTTGAAAAAAACAAAAAAATATCTTTGTTTTTCCATACTTTCCTAACTAGTGTTCCAGAGACCAGATTTTGCTGATCCCTGGGCTTTGTCTTGGTTCCTGTGTTTCTCCATTTTCCTTGTTTGGTCAGGGGGAAGTTTCTTTACTCACCAGTGAGAGTGGGGAGTACTGAGCTGCCTGTTTGTCCTTAGAGGAGTGGTTTAAGGCAGTAACTTGTAGTTTATTGGCCATTTTGGGTCATTTCCTGTCTTTTCCAGCCCCTTGCTATAAAGCGCGCTTTGACTGGCTTTTTCAGCTATTGAGAACTCAGCACAGCTCCTCGTGGTGGCCAGCAGTGTTCCTGTAGCAGCAGAGACCAGAAAAGACTACCTTTCCAGATTTTAAGTATTTTTCTTGGCTTTTTCGACTATTTGATACTTTCAACCACTGTTTTTGCTTGTTTTATTGAAGTTTGCACTGTTTTTCTGTCTTTATAAGCTAAAACTGTTTACTGCACTTGCTAATTTAAGTTTTGCCTAAAAGTTAAATTACAGGCTAATACACTCAAGTGTACTAGCTTTTTAGAGCAATTAATCGAAAATTATAGCATTTATTGTGTTTTCTGCCTTTCTGTAAAAAATCTTGAAAAAAAAAACAAAAAAAATATCTTTGCTTTTCCATACTTTCCTAACTAGTGTTCCAGAGACCAGATTTTGCTGATCCCTGGGCTTTGTCTTGGTTCCTGTATTTCTCCATTTTCCTTGTTTGGTCAGGGGGAAGTTTCTTTACTCAACAGTGAGAGTGGGGAGTACTGAGCTGCCTGTTTGTCCTTAGAGGAGTGGTTTAAGGCAGTAACTTGTAGTTTACTGGCCATTTTGGGTCATTTCCTGTCTTTTCCAGCCCCCTGCTATAAAGCGCTTTGGGCTTTTTCAGCTATTGAGAACTCAGCACAGCTCCTCGTGGTGGCCAGCAGTGTTCCTGTAGCAGCAGAGACCAGAAAAGACTACCTTTCCAGATTTTAAGTATTTTTCTTGGCTTTTTCGACTATTTGATACTTTCGACCACTGTTTTTGCTTGTTTTATTGAAGTTTGCACTGTTTTTCTGTCTTTATAAGCTAAAACTGTTTACTGCACTTGCTAATTTAAGTTTTGCCTAAAAGTTAAATTACAGGCTAATACACTCAAGTGTACTAGCTTTTGATAGCAATTAATCGAAAATTATAGCATTTATTGTGTTTTCTGCCTTTCTGTAAAAAAATCTTGAAAAAAACAAAAAAATATCTTTGTTTTCCATACTTTCCTAACTAGTGTTCCAGAGACCAGATTTTGCTGATCCCTGGGCTTTGTCTTGGTTCCTGTGTTTCTCCATTTTCCTTGTTTGGTCAGGGGGAAGTTTCTTTACTCACCAGTGAGAGTGGGGAGTACTGAGCTGCCTGTTTGTCCTTAGAGGAGTGGTTTAAGGCAGTAACTTGTAGTTTATTGGCCATTTTGGGTCATTTCCTGTCTTTTCCAGCCCCTGCTATAAAGCGCGCTTTGGCGGGCTTTTTCAGCTATTGAGAACTCAGCACAGCTCCTCGTGGTGGCCAGCAGTGTTCCTGTAGCAGCAGAGACCAGAAAAGACTACCTTTCCAGATTTTAAGTATTTTTCTTGGCTTTTTCGACTATTTGATACTTTCGACCACTGTTTTTGCTTGTTTTATTGAAGTTTGCACTATTTTTTCTGTCTTTATAAGCTAAAACTGTTTACTGCACTTGTTAATTTAAGTTTTGCCTAAAAGTTAAATTACAGGCTAATACAGTCAAGTGTACTAGCTTTTGATAGCAATTAATCGAAAATTATAGCATTTATTGTGTTTTCTGCCTTTCTGTAAAAAAATCTTGAAAAAAAACAAAAAAAATATCTTTGTTTTTCCATACTTTCCTAACTAGTGTTCCAGAGACCAGATTTTGCTGATCCCTGGGCTTTGTCTTGGTTCCTGTGTTTCTCCATTTTCCTTGTTTGGTCAGGGGGAAGTTTCTTTACTCACCAGTGAGAGTGGGGAGTACTGAGCTGCCTGTTTGTCCTTAGAGGAGTGGTTTAAGGCAGTAACTTGTAGTTTATTGGCCATTTTGGGTAATTTCCTGTCTTTTCCAGCCCCCTGCTATAAAGCGCGCTTTGGCGGGCTTTTTCAGCTATTGAGAACTCAGCACAGCTCCTCGTGGTGGCCAGCAGTATTCCTGTAGCAGCAGAGACCAGAAAAGACTACCTTTCCAGATTTTAAGTATTTTTCTTGGCTTTTTCGACTATTTTGATACTTTCGACCACTGTTTTTGCTTGTTCTATTGAAGTTTGCACTGTTTTTTCTGTCGTTATAAGCTAAAACTGTTTACTGCACTTGCTAATTTAAGTTTTGCCTAAAAGTTAAACTACAGGCTAATACACTCAAGTGTACTAGCTTTTGATAGCAATTAATCGAAAATTATAGCATTTATTGTGTTTTCTGCCTTTCTGTAAAAAATCTTGAAAAAAAAAACAAAAAAAAATATCTTTGTTTTTCCATACTTTCCTAACTAGTGTTCCAGAGACCAGATTTTGCTGATCCCTGGGCTTTGTCTTGGTTCCTGTGTTTCTCCATTTTCCTTGTTTGGTCAGGGGGAAGTTTCTTTACTCACCAGTGAGAGTGGGGAGTACTGAGCTGCCTGTTTGTCCTTAGAGGAGTGGTTTAAGGCAGTAACTTGTAGTTTATTGGCCATTTATGTCATTTCCTGTCTTTTCCAGCCCTCTGCTATAAAGCGCTTTGGCGGGCTTTTTCAGCTATTGAGAACTCAGCACAGCTCCTCGTGGTGGCCAGCAGTGTTCCTGTAGCAGCAGAGACCAGAAAAGACTACCTTTCCAGATTTTAAGTATTTTTCCTGGCTTTTTCGACTATTTGATACTTTCGACCACTGTTTTGCCTGTTTTATTGAAGTTGCACTGTTTTTTCTGTCTTTATAAGCTAAAACTGTTTACTGCACTTGCTAATTTAAGTTTTGCCTAAAAGTTAAATTACAGGCTAATACACTCAAGTGTACTAGCTTTTGATAGCAATTAATCGAAAATTATAGCATTTATTGTGTTTTCTGCCTTTCTCTCAAAATCTTGAAAGAAAAAAAAAAATCTTTGTTTTCCATACTTTCCTAACTAGTGTTCCAGAGACCAGATTTTGCTGATCCCTGGGCTTTGTCTTGGTTCCTGTGTTTCTCCATTTTCCTTGTTTGGTCAGGGGAAGTTTCTTTACTCACCAGTGAGAGTGGGGAGTACTGAGCTGCCTGTTTGTCCTTAGAGGAGTGGTTTAAGGCAGTAACTTGTAGTTTATTGGCCATTTTGGGTCATTTCCTGTCTTTTCCAGCCCCTGCTATAAAGCGCGCTTTGGTGGGATTTTCAGCTATTGAGAACTCAGCACAGCTCCTCGTGGTGGCCAGCAGTGTTCCTGTAGCAGCAGAGACCAGAAAAGACTACCTTTCCAGATTTTAAGTATTTTTCCTGGCTTTTCGACTATTTGATACTTTTGACCACTGTTTTTGCCTGTTTTATTGAATTTGCACTGTTTTTTCTGTCTTTATAAGCTAAAACTGTTTACTGCACTTGCTAATTTAAGTTTTGCCTAAAAGTTAAATTACAGGCTAATACACTCAAGTGTACTAGCTTTTGATAGCAATTAATCGAAAATTATAGCATTTATTGTGTTTTCTGCCTTTCTGTAAAAAAATCTTGAAAACAAACAAAAAAATATCTTTGTTTTTCCATACTTTCCTAACTAGTGTTCCAGAGACCAGATTTTGCTGATCCCTGGGCTTTGTCTTGGTTCCTGTGTTTCTCCATTTTCCTTGTTTGGTCAGGGGGAAGTTTCTTTACTCACCAGTGAGAGTGGGGAGTACTGAGCTGCCTGTTTGTCCTTAGAGGAGTGGTTTAGGGCAGTAACTTGTAGTTTATTGGCCATTTTGGGTCATTTCCTGTCTTTTCCAGCCCCCTGCTATAAAGTGCACTTTGGCGGGCTTTTTCAGCTATTGAGAACTCAGCACAGCTCCTCGTGGTGGCCAGCAGTATTCCTGTAGCAGCAGAGACCAGAAAAGACTACCTTTCCAGATTTTAAGTATTTTTCCTGGCTTTTTCGACTATTTGATACTTTCGACCACTGTTTTTGCCTGTTTTATTGAAGTTGCACTGTCTGTCTTTATAAGCTAAAACTGTTTACTGCACTTGCTAATTTAAGTTTTGCCTAAAAGTTAAATTACAGGCTAATACACTCAAGTGTACTAGCTTTTGATAGCAATTAATCGAAAATTATAGCATTTATTGTGTTTTCTGCCTTTCTGTAAAAAAATCTTGAAAAAAAACAAAAAAAAATCTTTGTTTTTCCATACTTTCCTAACTAGTGTTCCAGAGACCAGATTTTGCTGATCCCTGGGCTTTGTCTTGGTTCCTGTGTTTCTCCATTTTCCTTGTTTGGTCAGGGGGAAGTTTCTTTACTCACCAGTGAGAGTGGGGAGTACTGAGCTGCCTGTTTGTCCTTAGAGGAGTGGTTTAAGGCAGTAACTTGTAGTTTATTGGCCATTTTGGGTCATTTCCTGTCTTTTCCAGCCCCTGCTATAAAGCGTGCTTTGGCGGGCTTTTCAGCTATTGAGAACTCAGCACAGCTCCTCGTGGTGGCCAGCAGTATTCCTGTAGCAGCAGAGACCAGAAAAGACTACCTTTCCAGATTTTAAGTATTTTACCTGGCTTTTCGACTATTTTGATACTTTCGACCACTGTTTTGCTTGTTCTATTGAAGTTTGCACTATTTTTCTGTCTTTATAAGCTAAAACTGTTTACTGCACTTGCTAATTTAAGTTTTGCCTAAAAGTTAAACTACAGGCTAATACACTCAAGTGTACTAGCTTTTGATAGCAATTAATCGAAAATTATAGCATTTATTGTGTTTTCTGCCTTTCTGTAAAAAAATCTTGAAAAAAAACAAAAAAAAAATATCTTTGTTTTCCATACTTTCCTAACTAGTGTTCCAGAGACCAGATTTTGCTGATCCCTGGGCTTTGTCTTGGTTCCTGTGTTTCTCCATTTTCCTTGTTTGGTCAGGGGGAAGTTTCTTTACTCACCAATGAGAGTGGGGAGTACTGAGCTGCCTGTTTGTCCTTAGAGGAGTGGTTTAAGGCAGTAACTTGTAGTTTATTGGCCATTTTGGGTCATTTCCTGTCTTTTCCAGCCCCTGCTATAAAGCGCGCTTTGGCTTTTTCAGCTATTGAGAACTCAGCACAGCTCCTCGTGGTGGCCAGCAGTATTCCTGTAGCAGCAGAGACCAGAAAAGACTACCTTTCCAGATTTTAAGTATTTTTCTTGGCTTTTTCGACTATTTTGATACTTTCGACCACTGTTTTTGCTTGTTCTATTGAAGTTTGCACTGTTTTTTCTGTCTTTATAAGCTAAAACTGTTTACTGCACTTGCTAATTTAAGTTTTGCCTAAAAGTTAAATTACAGGCTAATACACTCAAGTGTACTAGCTTTTGATAGCAATTAATCGAAAATTATAGCATTTATTGTGTTTTCTGCCTTTCTGTAAAAATCTTGAAAAAAACAAAAAAATATCTTTGTTTTCCATACTTTCCTAACTAGTGTTCCAGAGACCAGATTTTGCTGATCCCTGGGCTTTGTCTTGGTTCCTGTGTTTCTCCATTTTCCTTGTTTGGTCAGGGGGAAGTTTCTTTACTCACCAGTGAGAGTGGGGAGTACTGAGCTGCCTGTTTGTCCTTAGAGGAGTGGTTTAGGGCAGTAACTTGTAGTTTATTGGCCATTTTGGGTCATTTCCTGTCTTTTCCAGCCCCCTGCTATAAAGTGCACTTTGGCGGGCTTTTTCAGCTATTGAGAACTCAGCACAGCTCCTCGTGGTGGCCAGCAGTATTCCTGTAGCAGCAGAGACCAGAAAAGACTACCTTTCCAGATTTTAAGTATTTTTCCTGGCTTTTTCGACTATTTGATACTTTCGACCACTGTTTTTGCTGTTCTATTGAAGTTTGCACTGTTTTTTCTGTCTTTATAAGCTAAAACTGTTTACTGCACTTGCTAATTTAAGTTTTGCCTAAAAGTTAAATTACAGGCTAATACACTCAAGTGTACTAGCTTTTGATAGCAATTAATCGAAAATTATAGCATTTATTGTGTTTTCTGCCTTTCTGTAAAAAAATCTTGAAAAAAACAAAAAAAATATCTTTGTTTTTCCATACTTTCCTAACTAGTGTTCCAGAGACCAGATTTTGCTGATCCCTGGGCTTTGTCTTGGTTCCTGTATTTCTCCATTTTCCTTGTTTGGTCAGGGGGAAGTTTCTTTACTCACCAGTGAGAGTGGGGAGTACTGAGCTGCCTGTTTGTCCTTAGAGGAGTGGTTTAAGGCAGTAACTTGTAGTTTATTGGCCATTTTGGGTCATTTCCTGTCTTTTCCAGCCCCCTGCTATAAAGCGCGCTTTGGCGGGCTTTTTCAGCTATTGAGAACTCAGCACAGCTCCTCGTGGTGGCCAGCAGTGTTCCTGTAGCAGCAGAGACCAGAAAAGACTACATTTCCAGATTTTAAGTATTTTTCCTGGCTTTTTGGACTATTTAATACTTTCGATCACTGTTTTTGCCTGTTTTATTGAAGTTGCACTGTTTTTTCTGTCTTTATAAGCTAAAACTGTTTACTGCACTTGCTAATTTAAGTTTTGCCTAAAAGTTAAATTACAGGCTAATACACTCAAGTGTACTAGCTTTTGATAGCAATTAATCGAAAATTATAGCATTTATTGTGTTTTCTGCCTTTCTGTAAAAAGCTTGAAAAAAAAAAACAAAAAAAATATCTTTGTTTTTCCATACTTTCCTAACTAGTGTTCCAGAGACCAGATTTTGCTGATCCCTGGGCTTTGTCTTGGTTCCTGTGTTTCTCCATTTTCCTTGTTTGGTCAGGGGGAAGTTTCTTTACTCACCAGTGAGAGTGGGTAGTACTGAGCTGCCTGTTTGTCCTTAGAGGAGTGGTTTAAGGCAGTAACTTGTAGTTTATTGGCCATTTTGGGTCATTTCCTGTCTTTTCCAGCCCCTGCTATAAAGGCTTTGCACGCATTAGCTGATTTAGCTGAGCTGCTACCGTTGCACACTAGGGCAGCGCCGGTTAATCAGGTTTAAACTATTAGGGCTACCTAAAGTCCATTCTTCAAATTTTCCCTTAAAACTACCTTCCTCAAAGTATACTACTATTCTATTTAGTGTATCCTATAACTATAAATTATCTCTACTTGACTCCCAAGTAGACTATTCTCTATCTGCATAGTCCAGCACTTGCTCCTACAGTACTTATCACCTTGATACAGCACTCTTGTTATAGATAGTACCCCAAAAAAGCAAACCCCATTTCTCGGTCACCCACATCCCCCAGAACCTTTTTTAAGTTTTTCTGTCTATTCCTTCTAGCATGTCGAGGGATCAGTTGCTAATGTCCTCTCCTGCTCAGCTGGTGAACCTGGGAATATTGAGGCAATGTTACAATTGCCTCATGTACAACAACCCTCTCCTCCTCCCACAAAACACAAATACATGTGAGAGATGCAACTATACGGCCAAACTGGAGGCTGAGCTCTCTCAACATAGGACTGGCAAGACCAGACAGGAAGAGAAGGTAACCACACACACCATAGACCCAGTCTCACATAATACCATCACAACCTCAAATCATACACATAAACACACAAAGACATACTGGGCTCTGATCAAAATCTACCAAAACAGCAGAGGCCACCAAAGCAGACACCCAAACAACTACCACCTCAGAACACAACACCTGCAACACATAGACCACATAGTCAGAGTGTCAAGCAGTCACAGCCCTTAAGGCCGAACACAATGCCAGACACACTAGTCATTGGTGACTCCATAGTCAGACACACTGACGTCCCGCTCACCAGACTGAGTAAGGAGAAGGTCACAGTAAGCTGCCTGTCGGGCGCTAGAATCCACATAACGCATGCACTCAGGTCTCTCAACAGCAGGTACAAGTACAATCAATCATTGTCCACGCTGGTGTAAGCGACCTGAGACGCACTCCTTGGACTACATGAAAAGAGATAGAGGAGCTCTCTGATTATAGCCCAAGCAGGTATGACCCTGACCTTGAGCAGTATCCTACCTTCACCAAGAATGATGCCACAATACAGAGATAAGATGATCAGCTTTAACAATTGGCTTAAACTCTGGTGTTATTCAAAGGGGATCCAATGTCTGTCTGCCTGGGATGACATGCTGGACAAGCCATGCTGCCAAGGGATGGCTTGCACCTGTCACCCTGGGATTCCGGATTTTGGCAAAGGCTCTTGCCACCCCATAGTGCCTTTTTTAGGCAAGGCTCAAATTCTAAACCTACCACCCTAGAACACAACAAAGAAAAAAAAACTAAGGGTAATGCTGCTCAATGCCAGAAGTCTCAACCTCAAGATGCACGCACTCGAGGCCCTTCTCAGTATGGAGAACATCGATGTCTGTGCTGTGACAGAAACCTGGTTCAAGGCTCCTGAGAGCACCCCAGCACTATCAGGTTTTACCTCATATCATCGTTCCGGCCCCAAAATCCGGACAATACCAAGAAAGGAGGGTATCCATATTCATCAAGGACACCCACACCTCAAGATTGGTGGCAATGCATGATGCATTGGAAACCATCCAGGTGCAATTAACAATAGGCAAGACTGCTCTGCAATTTGTAGCATGTTACAGGCCACCCTCGCAAACTCAGGAACCTCACATGGCCTTCCTGAAAACACTGGAGGGATAAATGTATCTCGAACACCATCATACTAGGTGACTTCAACTACCCTAATATAGGCTGGGAACACTACTCAAGCCCAAACACTCTAGCCCAAAAGTTCCTGGAATTCATAAACTCAAATGCCATGGAACAACTAGTCACCATCCCCACAAGAGGAGAAAACATACTTGATCTCATCATCACGAACATGGGAGCACAATGTTCAACACCGAAGTATACCCCTCACTGGTGAGATCAGATCACAAACTAATCTCGCTGGAGGTCCTCATCCCGCCCCACCGAAATAAAAGACCACAGTAAAGAACTTCAAAGCCGACTTCACACTTCTAAAGACTAGTGTGGTCTCCTTTAAGGCCCCGAGGCGGTAAACATTACTCAAACCGCTGAATCACTTACAACTGCCTTCTACCAGCACCTGCAGGGCTGCATGGATCAGGCAATCCCAAGCAAAACAAAGACTCTTTGTACCAAAGGCAAGCGTCCAGTCTGGTGGACCCCAGCCATAAACAAACTCTACAACAAAAGGAGAAAGCTACTACAAGATAGAGCAAAATCCTTAAAAGGTAAGACACCGCTGATCACTATAAGTAAAAAGCTAAGAGCTCTCATAAAATCATCCAAAGCTAATTTTGAGAGAAAAATAGCTAAGGACTCTAAAGACAACCATAAGGTATTCTTTAGCTATGTCAGAAACCTAGGAGGAAACTGCCAGATATGCTCAGAATTAGTTCAAAATGATGTGAAGATTACTGATCCTACAGACATTGCCAACTATACTGGCTGACAGGTTCAGTGCAAACTTCTCCCCCCCCTCCCCCCCTAAAGGAGAGATATCTATACCAAATGATTGTAGCCCCCCAAACATTTCTAACACCCAGGTGAGAACTGCTCTCTCCAAGGCAAAGAACACAGCATCCATGGGACCTGATGGTGTCCCCGGCTGTGTGCTCCACGAACTCAACGAGGAATTAAACCCACAGTTAGGACAGCTGTTTAATCTTAGTCTCACCTCCGGATCATTACCAGGAGTGGCGCACAGCGACTGTGGTCCCACTCCACAAAGGCGGTGCCTCCACCGACCCTGGAAATTCCCGTCCCATTAGCTTGACAAGCCTTATCTGCAAAACCATGGAGAGGATCATAATGGATCTCATAAATAAAGACATAGGGAATTTGCAGACTTTGGATCCAGCCCAGTTTGGCTTTGTCAAAGGCAGATCATGCCTTTTAAACTTGGTTGACTTTTTCGAAACAGTCACCAAGGCCATTGATGAGGGAAAGACAGTCCATACAGCCTAACTAGACCTGGCGAAGGCTTTCGATACAATACCCCACTCGGGTATCATTGAAAAACTCATCAACTTAAATGTAAACCCATACATTACAAGATGGGTTGCAAACTGGCTGAGTGACAGAACCCACAGGGTCAGAGTTGCTGGCGCCATGTCAGACTCAAAGCCTGTCACAAGTGGTGTCCCGCAGGGCTCAGTCCTGGGCCCACTCTTGTTTGGCATCTACTTTTCTGAAGTACAAGCAAACACAGGAGGGTTATGGCTGACAAAGTTTGCAGATGACTGCAAACTGGGCGCCGTAGTCAAAACACATCTGACACAGATATCCTTCAGAAGGGTCTCACAGAAATGGATAACTGGTGCCAGAGCCATGGCCTAAAGTTAAATGCCAAGAAATGCATAGTCATACCCTTCGGAAAACAAGGTTACCCCTAGCTACCATATAGGTGGCAATCCCTGATCACAGAAGAAGTTATCAGGGACCTGGGGACCCAGGTTGACAGTAGCCTTTCATTCGACACTCATATTGCTAAAGTAGTTAGGAAGACCTTCTACATTGCCCACCTTATCATGAAGGATTCACATCTAGATCAAGGGAGGTCATAGTCTCCTATACTCATCACTCATCAGACCAATGATTGAGTACAATGCCCCATTCGGAATGTATCTGACCCGACACTTGCAGCAGCTGGAGAGGCCACAAAGTTCCTCACCAAAAGGATAAAGGGTCTCAAAAATCTGTCTTATGCTGCCCGACTGAAAGAACTCCAGTTATATTCAGTTGCTTACCGCTTGCTCAGAGGTGACCTGTGCCTGACATACAAGGCCATGTCAAACCCAGATTTGATGAACATGCTTCATCTCAAAAATCTAGATCCCTCAGAGCCACAAGCGGGAGACTTAAACCTCGACACGGTTATTAATAGGACGTGCTGGAGGGATAGATTCATCACCCAAAGACTCCCTATGCTGTGGAACAAAATCCCGGTTTATGTGAGGCAGAGCACCTCACTGGCCTTGTTCAAGAGGAATCTTGACCAATGGATGGGAGATCGCAGATACACCTCAGGGGTTACCTCAGTGTCACTGCTCGACAGAGGCACAGCAAAATAATGGGCATAGTTTCTCCAAACCAAAGGGGTGGCGTAAGCCACAAAACTATGGGCTAGGCTTGTAAATGCCCTCGGGCAGATAGCCTAGTATGAACCTGTGAACCTATGAACCTATTCCGAGTTTAAATACAATTGGAATTTGTTTCTCAGGTTTTTGGATGATATGTGTATTTTTTGGACAGGGAGTATGGCTAGATTGGCCTAATTTGTTAATTATATTAATGGTAATAATCTTTTTTTATCTTTTACTTCTTCCCAATCCAACACAAACATGACATTTTTAGATGTGAGTCTATACAAATATGTGGAAAGAAAGTGTTTCAGCTCCATGAGTCACAGAAAAGTCACATATTCCAATACAATGATGCATTATAGCAGTTGCCACCCTCATCATCAAAAGAAAGCTATTATTAAAGGACAGATGGTGAGGGCCACGAGATTGGTTTCTGAGTTTGACAACTTTTTTGTATGGAATTGATGTATTATGGAAAATGTTTTTAGCTAGAGGTTGCCCTAGTAACTTAGTAGAGGAGTTTGCAAAAGAAACCAAAAAGACAAAAAGGTTTTTATTCCCCCCATTAGATGACAGGACTGGTATTTTACAAAAGCTTAGGGATGATAAAGGGGGTAAAACATTAGTCACTACTTATAATGTTCAATCTAAAGAAGTGAGAGAAATTATTGTGAATAACTGGAATGTTATTTGGTTTGATGAAGAAATGTGTGACATACTTGGACATCAACCGAAGTTTACTTACAAAAGGGATAGGAAATTTAAAAATGTATTAGAAAGAAGTACTAAACATAGGGGGTATATAAAGGATGACAAAAAGGGCACCAGTAAGTGTAGAAGTTGTGCCCGGTGTTGTCTAATTCTGAAGGCGATAAGTTGGTGGTCAGTGGTAAACAATGGACTGACTACAATATATATTGCAATTGTACCTGTAAACAAGTGGTTTATATTGCAACCTGTCAAACATGTACCAGGCATTGTGTAGGAAAAACTGAAAAGATGCTGAGGGAACAAATGTATGAGCATTCTTATGACGTCAGTTGTAATCAGGGAAACAAAAGAATTGCACTTGGTAAACATGCTCAAGAATTTCCAGGACATTATTTTAAATTCTGGGTCCTGGGATGTATTAATTCAGATGTTAGAGGAGGCCTTTGGAAAATTCAACTGGAGGTATTAGAACTAAAGTGGCAATTGACCTTGGGTGCAGACAAATGCCCAGGTCCAAATGTAACAATCACCATTGATAGTGTTTTAAATTTAAAGCAGTTAAAGTTGTAGTATTTATGGTGTATCTAGTATTTTATACGTTTTATTTTTTCATTAATTCTATTTAGGTGATGTTAATTAAGTGGGCTTGTTTTTAACTTTTATATTAAGTAGGACTGTAGTTTTAAGATGAGTTGGGAAATTTTAAAATGGAGTGATGTCGCCAATCAATTTTCTATTTATTTATTTATTATTTGTTAACTGGGAAAGTCTGACTTGGAATGAAGCCAGTTTTCAGCAGAGGCCCGGGGAGAAACACTCCAGACACATGTCTTTGTAACATGGGAGGAAACCCACACAAACACAGGAAGGATATGCAGACTCTACACAGAAGGCACCCCAGCCAAGAATCAAACCAGAGAACTTTCTGCTGTGAGGTGACAACGCTACCTCTGCACTATTGCGCCATCATTTAATGGGTAGATTTTATTGGGAGTGTGTTCTGAAGAAGTCTGTGTGATGAAAACACTAATCCTTGTTATTAAATTGTGTCCACAAATAAATTGGACACCAGAAGTCCAGTGACTGACAGTTCATTAGGTTTAACCCCCCACACCTGAGTAACCCTACTCCAGTATGTCTACAGGAGACTTGAAAAGAGACTTTACTTCAGTTGTTCTTGACACCCCTTCTGCTTTTCAGCACATGTGCCTAAACCACTGTAATCGGTTCTCTTTGACCTTTTCTGCAGTTGGAGCTACTTTGACTTCTGCTGTGACGTCCTCATTTCTTCATCTGTCCTACAGTGTGAGTCCTACCACCCATCTCAGACACTTCATCTCCATCACCTCTCACTTTGTCATCTGCTCTATGTTTACTGCCCAGGTTTCTGTAGCATCACTGTTTTGTACACCTTACTTTTCAGCGTATTTGGCATTTTTCTGTCATACACTATAGTAGACACCATGTGCCAGTTAGCTGATTATAGCTTTGACCTCCTGATTCAGACTTCCTTTCTTCTTCCTTTATTCCTTTAGATATATATATATATATATATATATATATATTTTTTTATATATGTATATCTATATATATGTATATATTTATATATATATATATATGTATGTATATATATATATATATATATATATATATATATATATATATATATAAAGAGACAGAAATATATCTGTACCATATATACATATTTGTATATAGTACATATGCTCTTGTGGAATACTTGGGGATTGGTGTGTGATATATAAAACCCGAGGTGTAGCTAAGGTGGAGTGAGGGGGCTGTCCTGGGTGCAAGTTGTTAAGGGGGTGTGATTGACAGGTGAGGATGGTGTAGTAGTGCAGCACTGGCATTTAAATGAATGCTGAAAGTGTACTTGAAGTCATAGCTGAAGTGTTGAGTTGTTGGTGGTACCCTGGTACTTTTAACTAGTAAGCAACGTGCTACATTTGTAGTGAGCAGTTTGTTTCAGTTTCAGTGGAGCCTTTTGAGTGACTGTGTGTGTGTGTGTGTGTGTGTGTGTGTGTGTGTGTGTGTGTGTGTGTGTGTGTGTGTGTGTGTGTGTGTGTGTGTGTGTGTGTGTGTGTGTGTGTGCGTGCGTGTCTGCATTTAACTTTGTGTGTCTGTGTGTATGTCTGTGATCCTCAATTTTGGGGTGGGACTAGTTCAGGGAACTGTACAGGGCACCAGATAGTCTAGCTATATCAAATGTCTTGCTGTGGAGGCTAAGGAAATAAGATTCTCTTTGTGAGAAGAAGCCATACATGGCATATGAAATCAAGTTCCCTATTTTTACTGTACAAGATATTTCATTTACCACATAAACTAACCCTCTTCATAGTCCATTTATCTATTTTGTTTGCTTTTTTATTTTCTTGTTTTTTTTTTTGGATTGTTTCTCATTCTTTTTAGTGGGCAGTTGTAATGGTAAAGATTTTAGTTAGTTTCAATAGACCTTTACTAATGGGCTTGTCTCATGGGTGTCTTTTCTCTTCTCATTCTCAGATTTATTTCTTTAGATGTGCCTGCTATTTTTTCATTACTTTTTGTATTGTTGTTTTAGTAGTCTAGTGAAGGATATGTTAAGTTGTGTTACTGTACTTTGTTTTAGTTAATTTTAATTAATGTAGATATTTAGAGCACTTTTCAATCTGCAAGTAAAGCCATTTTCTGAATGACTATTTTAAGTGTGTGTGTTTTACTTTTATTGTTTAACTTTATTTCTTCTTAACTATTATTTTAAATTGGACTGATTTCACTTCTAGGGATAATTACAAAGGCCATTTCAGCTTTGGGATTTGCTGATGAATATTGTGTGCAATATATAGGTTCATAGGTTCATAGGTTGATACTAGGCTATCTGCTCTAGGGCATTTACAAGCCTAGCCAGAGTGTGTTTGGCTTTCGCCACCCTTCTTCTAATTGTCCATTTTAAGATTTACATAGCAGGTCACCCTGTTACCAGATCATTATTAAATTTTTTTTTAATTTTTCAAATACTGACACTGTTGATAATCACACTCATGCCTGGTCTTTTAAGGAAAAACGTCAAAGTATCCAAATCTTAATCATGAAATTGCTTTGGTTATATACTTTTTGTGATTGATCAGATTTGTTATTACCTTTATTATTATCAAACTCTCTATACAATGGGTACTACCCAGAACCAGATCCTTCCTCTTATAACGAGACATTCTTTTTGCCTATAATGGCCCCCCTCTGACTGATTTGATTTAATCTGTTGATGTCTACTTCATTGCTTCTTCCCTGCCCTTCTTCCTCCACTGGCCTTCATGCTACATTTTCTTCCTCATTTATACTTTATTCTAATTTTGACATTTTTTTGGCCAAATAATCCATTTCTTTTTATGATATTGACTCCTCTTTGTTTCTAATGATTTTAATTCATACTTACTTATTTCCAGCATCAATTCCTTTACTTCTATTGATGGAGGTTGGGTCGGCTTCCGTATCCTCCCGATTGCTTTCTTTGCTACCAACCACACTAACACTAGTAGATCACGTCTAATTTGGCTACTGTTAGAGGATCTTACACAGTTTAGTAAGAAGTCAGATGGATTTGGTGTCCAATTTTCTTGCAGTATTACCTCCACTAATTCCCTGAGATTAGTGTGAAACCTTTGTAAATGTGTGCATCTCCAAAAATGTTTCCATGCACCTATCTCTGGTTGTTCACATCTACAGCACATTTTCCTAAGCCCCTGGAAATATTTTTCATAGTCTTTATCTGGAGTGTAAAAATATTTTTGTAGGCATTTTCAGCCAAATATCTGAAACCTCCTGTCTTGTATTATTTACTGTTCTACATATCTCATTGCAATGATCTATTAAATTGCTTATTTCT
Organism: Protopterus annectens; assembly: GCF_019279795.1. NCBI lineage: Eukaryota > Metazoa > Chordata > Ceratodontiformes > Protopteridae > Protopterus > Protopterus annectens. The sequence goes on from NC_056729.1 coordinate 28,098,167, forward strand.
AGGTTCTTTTCCCACTTTTTAATCCATTCTTTCTACGCTTTTCCTGAACTACCTTCTCTTAACGCTGCACTTATTCTAATCACTATTTTTTCTTGAGTTGCATTTATCTTTCTGGTCTCAGCCAGTAATCATATTAATTATTGTCTTTCTTTGTATTCCATGTCTTTTTATTATATTCATTTAAAGTCTGAATTAACATCTTGTAGTATAACCATTCCCTTTCTTTTATTTGATATATTTGCTTGAGCTCTACTAAATTCATAATTTCCCTGGCTTTCCTTAACTGTTTCCAGAAGTTTACTGCGCCCTTCCCATAGGTGTGCCCCCAACTGAGGTTTTTCTGAGAATACAGACCTGTTTGATTTAATGCTCTCAGGTACAGCTCCATTTCCCACCATTTATTTGCTGCAGTCCTAATACATTTATTGATTAGGTTGCATGACATTTCTTTTTTCTTTTGTTAGTATAAGTGGGAGTTTTATTAACTTAGGACATGGGTAAAATGACCAAAACAAATACAAACACCAGCCCTTTCTGGTAAAGAAGTCCCAGTAAAGAAAACCAAACAATTAATCAAGCAAGATAGAGGGACTCCAAAACCGCCAGTTTCAATAAAAAAACTTTTTTTGTCGACACCACAAGAGCTTTCACAGACTAAACTGCTTCTTCAGGTAATGTCTCTCAAACTAAAAAACTCAGTTTGAATAGCATATACTACCTCCCTTGATTAATCATATGACATCAAGGCACTGAAATTATTTAAACAAACAGTCTCATGTAAGCATAAGCATAGCACCTAAGTACAGAAATCATAATACATTCATAAAAATGCATATGTAACATGTACATATATATATACATATATATATATATATATATATATATATATATATATATATATATATGGGTCTACTGCCAGCGATCGAAATTACACTATTTCAAAATCCAGTAATAGATACCCACTAACACGAAAGTGCCCTTCACCGAAAGTGCACTTTCGCAAACACCACTAGAACGAACGAGCAATGCCTTCCACTGTGGTGTGGTAGACACGGACCTTAGGGTTAGGGCTTGGGATAAGGATAGTGGATAGCCCTACTAGGTATCCACTATCCTTAACCGAAGCCCTAAGCCTAAGGTCCGTGACTACCGCACCACAGTGGAGGACATAGGTCCATGACTACTGCACCGTGGAGGACATACAATTTCCTCCACTGTGGTGCGGTAGTCATGGACCTTAGGGTTAGGCTTGGGTTAAGGATAGTGGATAGCCCTACTAGCTATCCACTATCCTTAACCCAAGCCCTAACCCTAAGGTCAGTAACCATTTGCTCAAGTGGTGTTTGCGAAAGTGCACTTTTGGTGAAGTGCACTTTCGCGTTAGTGGGCATCTACTACTGGATTTCGAAATAGTGTAATTTCAATCTCCGGTAGTAGACCCATATATATATATATATATATATATATATATATATATATATATATATATGGATTCACTTTAGAAGCTGGAAATACTGAAATATCGAAATTCCGAAATTCAGTATTTTGAGCCAGTAAAGTGGAATCCTGAAAAGAGCGAAACCTCAGAAGCATGAAATTCAAAACCTTGCATACTGGAGATTTTGAATTAGCGATTCTGGTGTTTCGCTGTGGTTCTGGATTCAGGTAAGTGTTTATGTGTTAAGGGTTTTGGGTAGGGGCTGTGGTGTGTGTTAGTGTGTTTTGTTACTGTGATGTGTGTGTGCGAGGAGAATGTAGCTTGTGTGGTGGTGTTTTGTGTGTGTTTGTATGTAGTGCAACCTCAGAGTTAGAATATTTAGGTAGGGTGTGTGTGGGGGTGCAGCCCCCGCACCTAGGGGGGGTGAAGGGGGGCTTGCCCCCTTGCTTTTATGTAGTATAGAGCTTGTGTTTGTGGACAGCAGAAGCGCTAATTCAAAATCTCTGGCATGCAAGATTTAGAATTTCGTGCTTCTGAGTTTTCGTTCTTTTTAGGTTTCAACTTTATAGCCTTGAAATACTGAATTTCAACATTTCAGTATTTCAAGGATATAAAGTGAATCCATATATGTGTATATATATATATATATATATATATATATATATATACATATATATATATATATATATGTATATATATAAAATATAAAAAATACAATAATACCACATAACCACATAATGCACGCACTCAGGTCACTCCACAACAAGTACAAATATGACTCTGTCATTGTCCATGTTGGTGTGAATGACCTGAGACATACCTCCCCTGACTACATGAAAAGAGACATGGAGGAGCTCTCCAATCTTGTAGCACAGACCGGTATGACCCTAGCCCTGAGTAGTATCCTGCCATCACCCAGAATGACACCACAGTAAAAGGACAAAATGATTGACTTTAACAACTGGCTAAGCTTCTGGTGTCATTCTAAGGGAATTTAGTATCTGTCTGCCTAGGATGACATGATCAACAGACCACGCTGCTTTGCCAGAGATGGCCTGCACCTGTCGCCCTTGGGATTCCGGATACTGGCAAAGGCTCTTGCCACCCCTATAGTGCCTTTTTTAGGCAAGGTTCAAATGACAAATTCACCACCGTAACAGGTACAAGCAAGCAAAATCTGAGGGTAATGCTACTCAATGCTAGAAGTCTAAACCTCAAAATGCACTCACTTGAGGCACTCCTTAAAATGGAGAACATTGACATCTGTGCAGTGACAGAGACCTGGTTCAAAGCTCCAGAGAGCACCCCTGTATTACCAGGCTATAATTCATACCACACCTTTCGGCCACCAAACCCGTACCGAAACACTAAAGGTGGAGGCGTGTCCATATTCATTAAAGATATCCACACCTCCAAGCTAGTGGCTCAGCATAATGCATCCGAGATTATCCAAGTTCAGCTAACTCTGGGCAAAACCACAATCCAGATTGTAGCTTGCTACAGACCCCCCACCATGCCCCAGGATTCCCACTCCTCTTTTCTTGATACACTGGAAAATATTAAGGTACAACCCAACACTCTAACAATGGGTGATTTCAACTATCCTACCATTAACTGAGAAAACTACTCATGTACCAACTCTTTTGCTCAACGTTTTATGGAAATCATCAATTCCAATGCTTTGGATCAACTTATCTACACCCCCACCAGGGGCAGCAATATCCTAGACTTGGTCATCACCAACATGGGTGACTGGTGTTGCACACCAAAGGTCAGCTCCTTGTTGGTCAGATCCAGCCACAAGCTAATCACCCTAGACATCTACATCCCACTCCCACCCCCCATTAGGAAAACAACCTTAAAAAATTTCTCCAAAGCCAACTTCACGCTTCTTAAGACAGAAGTGGCAAACTTCACGAAACCCATGCAGATGGACAACAGAGGTACGACTGCTGAAGCCTACACAAATGCACTTTATAAGCACTTACACGAGTGCATGGATTGTGCTATCCCTAACAGAACCAAGATGCTATCCTCCAAAAAAAGGAAGCCAATCTGGTGGTCTTCTGCCAAAAACAAACTCTACAACAGAAGAAAGAAACTGTTGCAAAAAAGAGTAAAATCCCACAATTGGAGGAACTCCCTGGTCAGCCTCAGTAAGAAGCTGAGATCCCTCATAAAATCCTCCAAAGCTAGTTATGAAAACAAAATTGCCACTGATTCTAAAGACAACCACAAAGCATTCTATAGCTATGTCAACAATCTCAATGGCAACACTCAGATCTGCTCTGAGTTACAGCACAATGACACTAAATATACAGAACCAACTGATATTACCAAAATCCTGGCAGATAGGTTCAGTGCTAACTTTACCCCCCCCCCCTCACCCCCTAAAGGGCCCATATTTATACCGGAAGAATGCAAAGTTCTTGTAATCACGGCTGCACAGGTAAAAACTTCACTCTCCAAAGCCAAGAACCCAGCATCCATGGGACCTGACAACATCCCAGGCTGCCTTCTACATGAACTACAGAATGAACTGGCACCCCACCTAAGTACCATGTTCAATCATAGCCTCACCTCAGGCTTTGTGCCCATTGAATGGTGCACCGCGACAGTTATCCCACTCCACAAATGAGGGGGCCACAACAGACCCCAGGAACTACTGCCCCATTAGCCTGACGAGCTTCATCTGCAAGGCCATGGAACGTATCATCATGGAACTCATAAACAAAGATATTGGAGATCTCCAAACTCTGGACCCCACACATTTTGGGTTTGTAAAAGAGAGATCATGTCTCCTAAACCTGATAGACTTCTTTGAAATAGTCACCAAAGCCATAGATGAGGGTAAGGTAGTTCACACAACCTATCTAGATCTCGCCAAGGTGTTCGACACCATCCCCCACTCTGGAATTATAGATAAACTCACTAAACTAGGTATAAATCCCTATGTCACAAGATGGGTTGCCAACTGGCTTACTGACAGAACCCACACCGTGAAAATAGCAGACTCTAAATCAGACTTCAGACCAGTGACAAGTGGAGTACCACAGGGTTCAGTCCTGGATCCTCTCCTGTTTGGTATCTACTTCTCTGAAATACAGGCTAACACAGAAGGTCTTTGGCTAACTAAATTCGCAAATGACTGCAAACTAGGAGCCATAATTGAAACTCCTAACAATGTGGACATCCTACAAAAGGGCCTCACTGAGACAGATGCCTGGTGTCAAAGACATGGTCTCAATCTCAATGCCAAAAAGTGCATTGTCATCCCCTTTGGTAAAAACTCTGTACCCATAAACTACCACATAGGTGGTAGTCTACTTAACACTGAAAGTGTGATAAGAGACCTTGGGACACAGGGGGACAGTAGTCTCTCCTTTGATAATCACATCGCCACAGTGGTCAGAAAATCCTTCTACGTGGCACACCTCATCACAAAAGGTTTCTCATCCAGAAAAAAAGAGGTCATTGTTCCCCTCTACTCATCACTCATTAGACCCATTATAGAGTACAACGCCCCTTTTGGTATGTACCTCACAAGACATCTACAACAACTGGAAAGGCCGCAAAAATACCCCACAAAGAGGATTACTGGCCTCAAATAGATGCCTTATGCAGACAGCCTCAAAAAACTCCAGCTTTACTCCGTCGCATATCGCCTACTCAGAGGCGGTCTCTGCCTAACATATAAAGCTATGTCAAACCCAGAGCTGTTGGACATGCTCCACTTAAAGAAATCCCAATCCCTCCGAGCTATACGCTTTAGGGACCTAAACCTTGTCACCACAGTAAACAGAACATGATGGAGGGATAGATTCCTGTCCCAGAGACTTCCCATACTCTGGAACAGACTACCTATCTTTGTCAAACAGAGCTCCTCATTAACACTATTCAAGAAAAATCTTGATGATTGGATGGGTAATAGGCAATTCACCCTGGGGATCACTTCTGTGGTTCTGCTTGACAGGGGCACAGGAAAATAATTTTCTTGGGTGGCGAAAGCCAGGGTACCTTTTTGGCTAGGCTTGTATAGGACCTAGGGCCAATAGCCTAGTACCTACCTATGAACCTATGAACCTATAAAGGCAAAATAACATTCAGCATCTTAGGCTCCTAGATTTCAGCTTAGGTTTTATAGGGACCACATCATTGAGTCCACACCCACTATCACCTCTCAGTCTAATAATCCACTTCGACTCAAGTTGCTCAGTACTATTCCTGATGTCACCTCCTCTTAATGTCTCGTGCACTCTCCCTATAAGCAAAAAATTAAAAGTATGCTCAGTACCACTGGCAATGACATGTTTTGCAAGGGCATTAGTTTTATTCCCTTTGCTACTATGATACAGATGTTCCTTTATTCTTTAAGTGTTCTATCTATCTTGCCTACATAAAATGTTGAACACAGTAAACAGTGGGCCAAGTAAACAACATGGGATGTGCTACAAGTAGCAACAACTTTGAACCTGTATGTTCTGTCCTGGTCAGGGTGTATGAAAGTAGAACTGCTGTCAATTTAAGTGCATACACTGCAAGTGCCACATGCTAAGTGGCATTACTGCTGTATTCATATATATTCCTTGAGTAACATAAGGTCCTTTTTAAGGATTTCATAATGAAAAAATACAAACGTGGGGGTGGTCTCCAGGGGGGACCACAGCTAAACCTTATTTTTCAAAACCTGCTTCAGACAGAGTAATGTATAACAGGAACAATCAGTGTAAACTGAGGGCACCAATACATTATTCTAGTAATGTTTCCAGGTACATGAATGTTATTAGAAAACACTGGAAAGTCCTTAAGACAGACAAAGATATTTCCAGAGTGACAGATCCCACCCTCAGGTTTGTATTTAGGAACATGAAATCCTTAAAAAGAACCTTATGTCACTCAAGAACAAACATGAATATAGCAGTAATGCCACTTTAGCATATGGCACTTGCAGTTTTTGCACTTACATTAACAGCAGTTCTACTGTCACACACCCTAACCAGGATAGAACATATAGGTTCAAAGTTGTTGCCACTTATAGCACCTCCCACATTGTTTACTTGGCCCACTGTTTATTGTGCTCAAAATTTTACATAGGCAAGATGGATAGAGTGCTTAGAGAAAGAATAAAGTAACATCTGTATCATAATAGCAAAGGGAATAAAACTAATGCCCTTATTAAACATGTCATTGCCAATGATACTGAGCATACTTTCAAGTTTTTCGTTATAGGGAGGGTGCGTGAGACAGTAAGAGGAGGTGACATCAGGAATAGTACTGAGCAACTTGAGTCTAAGTGGATCATTAGAGTGAGAGGTGATAGTGGGCGTGGACTCATTGATGTGGTCCTTATAACACCTAGGCTGAAATCTAGGAACCTAAGACGCTGAATCTTTTTTGCCTTTGTATTATTGTATTTTTTATGTTTTATATATATATATATATATATATATATATATATATATATATTTGTTACATATGCATTTTTATGAATGTATTATGATTTCTGTACTTAGGTGCTATGCATATGCTTTTATGAGACTGTTTGACATTACCTGAAGAAGCAGCTTAGTCTGTGAAAGCACTTGTGGTGTTGACGATAAAAGTTTTTTTATTGAAAATGGACATTTTGGAGTCCCTATGTCTTGCTGGATTAATTTTTATGGGTAAAATGATGATTGATGATGTAGGTAACATGCTGATTAATGGTAAATGCTACAATTGCATGAGTCCCAGAAGATCAAACAAAAGTTCCTGGATGCCTGAGACTCGAGCATCTTGTAGGCCATGTGGCCAGATGGTCTCACTCAAACTCAAATGTGAGTTCAACCTAGCAGGTAGCACACCCAGCTGCTCGTACCCCAGGGAAGGAGGTGCTTGCAGGCTAGGTATGATGGGAAGGGGAGTGGGGAGGGGAACTTTAGGGCTAGGAATCAACCGAGACTTTAGATTTAGTGAGGTGAAGGGATTTTAGGTTTATGGAGTGATCTGGGACTTTAGGTTTAGGAAGGAAGGGGAATTTAGGTTTTGGAAGCAATAAACACTTTAGATTTATGGACAGGAGGGGGAGTTTAGGTTTTATGGAGGAGAGAGGGATTTTATGTTCAGAGAGTGATCAGGGACTTTATGGTTAAGGAGAGGGAAGGGAGTTTTAGGTTTAGGGAGTGATCAGAGATTTAGAGTTAGGGGCTGGGTGGGAGATTTTAGGATTAGGATCAGGGTTCTGGTAAAGTTAGATAGTTGAGGGAGATCAAGTTAATGGGGGATTAGAGCATTTGCCAAAATGTGCGTGTAGCAATTCCCTGGTCCTTACATTTCTATTATATGTCTCTTGTGTACCTGTTCTGTATGTGTTACTGATCTATGGGCATCATCATTTTCAGCCTGTTTTGTATGTTAGTATAGTGTTCTATAACCATTATAAATCAGTTTTTCTCTTTTTCCAAATTTCTCTGACCATATCTAATAGTCCATGAGGTTGCCTGTCATATAGTAACTCAAATGGACTGAACCCTGTTAAGACTTATGGGACTTTTCTGATGGCAAACAAGAGCTATGGAGTTAACTGTTTTCAGTTTTTATCATTTTCCTCAGTAATTTTTTTTCAACAGTCTTTGATGCTTAGTTAAAATACTCTAATAATTCATTTAACAGGGGATGATACACTAAGTTTTTAACTCCTTGACCTTAAAACGTTGGCACAGTTGGTCTAGTTATTTAAATAAAAATGGAGCCAATGGGCACGTATTTCCTTAGGTATCTTACTTGTTGTTGTTGTCTTTCGGCTTTTCCCAGTTAGTGGTCGCCACAGCGGAACTCTGGTCCGCTATTGATTGGCAGTAGATTATTACGGTGCCGAGTTGCCAACTCGACGCCCAACCTTCAACGAAGGCACGCCCATTTACACATGTCTTTCAGAACGCCACTCGACCCGCAGGGAGGACATGCAGACTCCACACAGAAGGCACTCCCCGCACACTAGCTGAGAATCGAATGGGAGATCCTCTCGCTGTGAGGCAACAACGCTACCGCTGCACCACCGCGTATTACTCCCTTAGGTGTCTTACTATGGAAAATAATAAAAGTAGTGCTTTTGCTACAGAGTTAGCTTTACCTTTAAATAGTGGAGTGAAAAGGATTTAGTTGCATAGGTCAATATTCCTGAATCATTTTGAAACCCCCACTGTTGTATCTTACCAATAGCAGAAGTGTATCCCAAGTAATAGATTTAAATGTTATGTCTGTGACAAGCCACTGGAATCAAAAAATTTTAAAACCTGTGTGTGGGACTGTCTTCTGACTTTCAGGGCACCAAATACAGAGGATTATAACTTTTTTCATTATTCCAGGTCAGTAAAATTTTACTATGATCTTTACTTTTGTGATATCTATTTCTAGGTGTCACCCAAGTACATGGCTAAAGGCCATCGTAGTGAGATCTCAGAGATGGTATATATAATTAGCGGAGGGTGAGGGGGGTATAACCTCTCCACCTGAGCATGTTTTGATGAACGACATTTATGATATAATAAGATTCAATGCTTTTACCATTTGACGAATAACCATAGACCTGGCTTAGACACCAGCAGTTGGAATACTACTTACTCTGTCTTTATTCTGTGCAGTAAGTCATTTTGTAACTCAAAGTATGGGTACAAATGTAGGAACTTGTTGTTAGCTTCTTCCCTGTATGTATTTTCCCTTGATTAACTCAAAAGTATTGTTTTCCATCTGTGCTTTTTTAATGTAAGTAGCTTTCATGAAGGTGAAGTTCCTCAGTTTTAGCCTGTCATGAGGGAAAAAAATTGTCTCCTTTCCTATCAGTGTCTAATACTAGTTATATGGCTCGTCATGTAATGGTCCTCATAATCGCTTGCTTAATATCGTTCCTTAGATCCTATGTTCTTCGCCTGGAAAAGATAACTCTTATGAGTATTCTTTATTGTCAGTTCCTGTCTCTGCCTAATTTAATTGTTCTTGTTCTCTTTCTTTGCGCACCTTGTGACAGCCCTGCACTGCCCCAATAATCAAGAAGCCTCAATCCTCATCACTGGCAACAGTGGGGAATGTATGCACTGGGAGTATGACAAGTACACATACACAGTAAAGTGCAATTACCCTTAAGAGCACACAGAGACCACTGTCAGTCTGGGGCTGGTTTCTCCGTCTTTCACCAGATCCCCAATAAGACTCCCCACTTGCACATCTAAGGGGTTGAGATCTCAGTTGAGTGGCTAAGCCAAAATCTCCAATACTCTGTCTGTCCAACCACTGCCTTGTTTCCCTGCCCAAGTAGCTCACACACACACACACACACACACACACACACACACACACACACACACACACACACACACACACACACACACACACACACACATGGTAAAGGCTTGCACAGGTTTACTACCTATGCCCCCTTCTCCCCAGACTATAAGGTAGTTCCAGCTGCCAACAGCCACCCTTATCAGCTTCTATAAGGCCCTTAACAAAGGGTGCCCAATCCTACTGTCTAGTGTTACTATTAATCCAAATGGTAGTCTGACCAAGAGCAAGGCAATTTGGAGTGGCCTGTACAGTGTCACCATATAGAAATGGAAGTGCTCTTTACTCTAAGAGCTTAAATATGTCTCACAAATATCAGCCATAAAGATAAGTTTAAATATATTTAATAATAAAAGAACAAGGCAATACTCAGTAAATCAACACAGTAACTTCAGAATTCAAAATCACAGTAAATATTCAAATTAACATTGCTGGACAGTCTCAAATAAATAAAGAAAACATCTAAGCTATACTTTACTATATTCCTGTCTGAATCTAAAAGAGTTACTATGCCCTAAATACTTACCTACAGAACAACACACAGGCAGAAGTGCAGAAGGTGGTAATGAGTGGATGTTTCCAGGTCAAAGACAAAATATAAAATGCACAGTATCTCTCTGAGAGAGTTCTTAAATTAATATCAAATATTACTGCTGGCTTGGATGACATCACTTTTTGTCATCTGACTTTTAGTTCCCAAGCTAAACCCCCTTTGTCAGAAACTAACAGGATTTTAGCATCTCTCTGTGCAAAATATATATCTTTCAGATGTTTGCAGATCTCAGAAGTCATAAAAGAATAAAACACTTCTGCATCTCAAACCTAGTAATTATTTCTCTTCCAAAACAATACAAAAAACTTCTAGCGCTAGACATTGTGTCTGCTACTGCACTGAATATGAGAGATAACTTTTATAGCACAATTGTAAAACAATTAAATTTCAACTTATTTTTTTTTTAAGTTTTGCAAGTTAACCCTCTATGTTCTAGTTTCTACTGTTAAAACATATACATTTAAACAGTCACAATATTGCAGGTACATTCCCGTTCTATTCCAATAGGGCATGTTATGATTACATTTTAGCTCAGTACTTTACACACACTTCTGTATAAATCATGTCAGTATTCACAAATGACATTGAATTATTTACAAAATTCCAGATAGATGGGCTGGCACTATTTCCTTTTGTGACATTTCTTCCCCCACAAAAACTCTAGCTAGTTTTTCAAGTGACCCTTGAGAAACGTTGCTTGAGAGGGTTGACTGTCTGGGAATACCTCACTCCATTCCCTGTCTTGAGACCCCATCTACTTTGGCATTACTAACCCCACTGTGGTGCTGCACTGTCATATCATAAGCCTACAACCCTAGGCTCCACCTTAGTAACTTTGCATTTTGCTGGCTGGCTCAATGTAGCTATGTTAAGGGATTGTGGTCTGTAACTACAGTGAATTTCCATCCATACAGATAAGGCTGAAGTGTTTGCAGTGCCCACACTATAGCTAGACATTCCTTTTCTACAGCTGCATAGCATTCCTCCCTGGGTTGGAGCCTATGACTGAGATATAGGTTCATAGGTAGGTACTAGGCTATCTGCCCCAGGGCATTTATAAGCCTAGCCAGAGTGTGTCGGCTTTCACCGCCCCATTGATTAATTAACTGAGCCTCTGTCAAGCAGAGCCAATGAAGTGATCCCAGGGGTGTACTTTCTGTTACCCATCCACTCGCAAGGCTTCTCTTGAAGAGTGTTAGTGAGGGGCACTGCTTAATGTAGTTAGGAATTTTGTTCCAAAGCATTGGGAGTCTCTGTGACAGGAATCTGTCCCTCCAGCATGTTCTATTTATTGTTGTGGCGAGGTTTAGCTCACTAGAGTGCGTGGCTCGCAGTGACTTGGATTTCTTTAGGTGGAGCATGTCCATCAATTCTGAGTTGGACATGGCTTTGTAAGTCAGGCAGAGATCACCTCTGAGTAAGCGATATGCCACTGAGTACAGCCGGAGTTTTTTCAGTCGGGCTGCATAGGACATATGTTTGAGGCCAGTAATCCTCTTGGTGAGGTGCTTTTGTGGTCTTTCAAGCTGGTGGAAGTGTCTTGTGAGGTACATCCCAAATGGGGCATTGCACTCTATGATGGGTCTGATGAGTGACGAGTAGAGGGGCACTATAACCTCTTTATTTCTAGATGAACCCTTAGTAATTAGATGGGCCACATAGAAGGATTTCCTAACTACTTTGGCAATATGATTGTCAAAGGGGAGATTACTATCTACCTGGGTCCCCAGATCTCTTATTACCTCTTCTGTATTAAGGGGGCTGCCGCCTATGTGGTAATTTGTGGGTGTTTTGTTTTTCCCAGGCGGAATGATTATGCATTTTTTGGCATTTAGCTTGAGGCCATGACTTTGACACCAGGTGTCTGTCTCAGTAAGGCCTTTTTGGAGGATGTCCGTGTCAGCTGGAGAGTCAATTATGGCTCCCACTTTGCAGTCATCAGCAAACTTGGTTAGCCATAGTTCTCCTGTGTTTGCCTGTACTTCTGAGAAATATATGCCGAACAGTAGGGGTCCCAGAACTGAGCCTTGCGGGACACCACTTGTGACTGATTTAGAGTTAGACCTGGAGCCTGCTATTCTTACCGTGTGAGTTCTGTCTGTAAGCCAGTTGGCAACCCATCTTATGACGTAGGGGTTTATGTTCAGGCTGGTGAGTTTTTCTATAATACCCAAGTGAGGAATGGTGTTGAATGCCTTGGTGAGATCAAGGTAGGCTGTGTGAACCACCTTTCCCTGGTCTATGGCCTTATATCACTGGGTGGCCTTATACCACTGGGTGCTGTTCTTCCTCTGAGGAGACCTGGCTGAGTACAGCCCACACCACATGGTTTGAAGCATCCACCTGCACAATAAATTCATTGCTGTAATCTGGACTGGCTAACACAGGGGGTCCTTCCTTTAAGCTTCTGGAATGCCTGTTCACATGCTTTGATCCACACTACCTTATCTGGCTTGTTTTTCCTTGTCAGGTCTGTGAGGGGAGCAGCAATGGTACTATAATTGGGGACAAACTTTCTGTAGCACTGTGTTGTCCCTAAGAATGCCCTCACCTGCTTTCTGGTAACAGGAGCTGGCCATGCCTGAATGATTTCCACTTTGGCAGGTTCTGGCCTGATCTTACCACTCCCTACTCTATGTCCCAAGTTGGAGACCTCTGCCATACCCACCTGACACTTACTGGGCTTAACGGTCATCCCTGCCCTCTGTAGTCTGCCCAGCACCTCCTGACATGCTGAAGGTGCTCTTGCCAAGAATGGCTGTAGATGGCATTATCATCTAGGTAACCAAGAGCAAAATCTCCTACTCCTGCTAGGATATGATCCACCAGCCACTGGAAAGCTGCTGGGGCATTTTTCATCTCAAAGAGCATCTTTGTGAACTCATGCAAACCAAAAGGAGTCACAAAGGCTGACCTCTCTCTAGCACTGGGAGTCAAGGGCACCTGCCAGTAACCCTTGATAAGATCAATAATGGTAAGATACTTAGCCCCACCCAGCTGCTGTAGGGCTTCATCTGTCCTAGGCATGAGGTAAGCATCTGACTCTGTGTGATTATTTAATTTACTGTAGTCCACACAGAACCTGGTGCTGCCATCCTTCTTTTGTAACAGTACCACTGGGGAGGCCCAGGGACTGCTGGACACCCAGATTACCCCTAGTTTCAACATTTCCTGTACCTCCAACCTCAGAGTCTGTTTGATTCTCTCAGGCACCCTATAAGGGGCCTGCTTAATAGGCTTTTGTGGTCCTGTGTCCACATGGTGCTGCACCAGGTGGGTGCACACTGGTTTACCAGTGAAATTTCCCCAAACTCCTGTAACACTGCTCAGATTTCTCAATTCTGGGTAGGGGATAGCTGCTGAGACATTGCTATCCCTTCCATTGAGGTGCTAGTCTGAGCCTCACTGAGGAGATCAGTCACCAGTTTCCCCTCAGACTCTTCCTGCCATCCACTGCCAATACTCTGCACAAGGGCCTCCCTATCATGGTAAATTTCATCATGTTAACATGGTGCAATTTGTTCCCCTGCCTCCTGCCTAGCACTTCCAGCATGTAGTTAACATCACTGACCTTCCTTACCACCTTAAAGGGTCCCTCCCAAGCTACATGCAGCTTGTTGTGTCTGACAGGAATGAGAACCATTACCTGCTGCCCAACAGCATACTCTGTAGCTCCAGCATTCCTGTCATACCAGACCTTTTTCTGCTGTTGGGCTTCTGACAGGTTCTCATGGGCCAAGCCCATGACTTCCCTGAACCTTGCCCTGAGGTTTAGGACATATGCCACAACAGGCTCCTTGTGGGATTCACACTCACCCTCCCACTCATCATGAATCAAATCTAGATGCCCACTCACCCTATGCCCATACAGCAACTTGAACAGTGAAAAACCTGTGAATTCCTGGGGAACCTCTCCATAAGCAAACAACAGATGGGGCAAATATTTGTCCCAATCCCTCTTGAACTGGTCTGCAAATGCCCATAGCATCACCTTGAGTGTAGAGTTTAACCTCACAACAAGACCATTAGTCTGGGGATGGTAGGGATTGGTCTTTAGGTGCTTCACCCCATAGTGCTTCCACAGACAAGCCAGCAGGTCTGACATGAAATTGGCACCTCTGTCAGTCAGTATTTCGTTTGGGAAATCTACCCTGCTGAAAATCTCTAACAAAGCACTTGCCACCTTTTCTGCTTCAATGGAGAACAGAGCCACTGCCTCAGGGTATCTGGTAGCATAATTTACTACCACTAGGATATATTTTTTCCCTGTGGAACTTGGGGTACTCAGAGGCCACACAATATCTATAACTACCTTCTGAAATGGCTCCTCAATCACAGGTAAAGGCATCAAAGTAGCGTTCACCTTTCGTCCTGCCTTGTCTACCTTTTGGCACTGCTCACAGGTCCTGCAGTACCCTCTTACATCTCTAGAAATCCCAGACCAATAAAAGTTCTGCATAATATGTCTAGTTTTACATTTTATGCCCATATGACCTGCAAAGGGAATATCATGAGCTATGGCTAGAAGTGCCAGATGGTAGGCTCTGGGCACTACCAACTGCTGTATTCTCTCACCCTCTAGCCCTCCCTCAGGGGTCCACTCTCTATACAGTAACCCTTTGTCCCAGTATACAGATTCCCCCTTAGCCCAAAAATCAGATGCCTCACTAGCTACCTCCCTCAAGCCTTGTAATGTATGGTCTGAGAGATAAGCCTGTCGTAGCTCTCTCTTGGTAACCCTTCCCAGCTTCCCTTCCACAGGAAATCTGGAATCCTCTGACAGAGGTGCCTCACTATCAGTCTGGGTACTACTACTCACCTCTGCCCTTGTAGTCACTCTGTCCAAGGGAACATCAGTACCCACAAGCAGCTGTGGCTCATCTTCAGTCTCACTGCTAGAGGGTAGCCGCTCTCTGAAGTAACCACCACACCATTCTTGGCTTCAAGTCTGTGGTCTGTCTGGGTCTCCACCAGGCTACCAGATCCACATGCTTGTCTCCAAGCCTGACTGTGTGTCACTCCATGCGCACAAGGTACTGCATTATCAAACTCTTTCCCTATCAGGACATCTGCAGGGATATCCCAAACACACCTACTTGCTGGCTACCTTTTCCACCCTCCCAGTCAAGGTGAACCCTAGCCAAAGCTATTTGAAATGGGGTCTCTCCTAAAGCTCTGACTGGAGTAGAATGCACAAGCAAGTAGTTCTCCTCTTTAACCATTACAGGCTTTACAATGGTTAGGTCAGAGGCTGTGTCTCTCTTAGCAGTGGCCTCTTTCCCATCCACTAAGATAGAATATAACCTCTTGTGGCAGTTTGCTACCCTTGTTGTCTCGCAACAACTTACTGCTGGCATTCTGTCATTTCCACTGACTGGCTCTCCCACCTTTTGTTCCCCACCTTTCCTGCGTGGACATCTGTATGCTACATGGCCCACTGGTTGCATTTAAAACATTTCACCCTTGGTCCTGGACATGTACCTGGACTAGTGGCTTCCCCTGCTACTGGCAGACTCTGTTGGGGCAGTTTAGGCTGTCCACCATGGGTTCCCTTAGACCCATGAGCAGCACTGGGTATCTCTTTCCTGTGCAGTGATGCCCTGCTTGCTAGGTATAGGTCTCCCTTCTTCCCCAACTCATCTGCAGTACTGCATTGTCTATCTGCTAACCAGATTCTCATGTCCTCAGGCAAAGTGCTAAGGGCTTGCTCCCTCACCAAAAGGTCTGCCAGCCCTTCAAAAGTGGTGACCTGACACCCACTCACCCACCTATGAAAATAAGTGCTTAGTTCAGCAATATATTTCACACACACTTTCATTTGCCTTGTGTCTATGCTCAACAAACCTTTTTCTGTAAGCTTCAGGTGTTAACTTAAAACATTCTAAAAGACAATTCTTCACAGTATTATAATCTAAGCAATCAGTATCAGACAATTTAGAAACTGCAGTTACAGCTTTACCATGGAGTAAGGGGTCAGGAACCGTACCCAGAGCCCTTGGTCAGCATTATGCTGTTTACATACCCTTTCAAACATATGAATGAAACTATCACAATTATCCCCTTCTGTAAATTGTGGAAGACATTTACTGACCTTTGTTGCTTCTGGGGATTGGTTACTCCCTTCCCCATTACCGCCATGATTCTGGCAAAGAGTTAGCATCTCCTTTTCATGTTGCCTCTGCATCTCATGCTCTTCAGCTTCCAGTTGTCTCAGTTTCTCTGCTGTTTCTGTTTCCATTTGTTTCTCCTGCTGCAGTCTCTCTGCTGATTGTGTTTCCAAACCTTTGGTCTTCAGTTCACGTCTCTTTAACTCCAGAGAGATTTCTAAGCCCTCCATGGAAAGGTTGAACTGTCCATTTTCTGAGAGTTGCACATCTCCAAAGCTAGCCTGGTTGTCCTCCTGATTGCTAGTCTGCGTGCAACTGTGCTCAAGGCTAAAATCATTTCTGCCTTAGGTTGGCATGCACCAGTCCTTTAGCCTGGCACATCTCACCTAACTGGCTCCTTGTCAGCTTGCCATACTCCTCTGCTGACATGCTTACCTGCTCTCCCTGACTAACTAAGCTAACAAAAGAAAAATAAAACAATTGTGATATGAAACTCTGAATGTTCACTGTGTGGCTGATTGAGACTACAAACACCTTCAGTGACCACTGTTTACAGGCTACAGGAATTCAATATCCACACCACTGCAAGCCAATTAATATGTGATGTGGCTATCCCACCACTGCCAACTAATTAATATGTGACACCTCTGCACTGATCCATTAACCAAGGAGCCTCAGTCCTCACCACTGGCAATAGTGAGGAATGTACACACTGGGAGGATGGTAAGTACACACACAGTAAAGTGCAATTTCTCTTAAGAGCATACAGAGACCACAGTCAGTCTGGGGCTGGTTTCTCCCTCTTTCACCAGATCCTCAATAAGACTCCTCACTGGCACAACTATAGGGTTGAGATCTCAGCTGAGTGGCCAAGCCAAAACTTCCAGCACCCTCTTTGTCCAACCAGTGCTTCATGTCCCTGCCCAATTAGCTGACACATACACACACACACACACACACACACACATGGGAAAGGCTGGCACAGGTTTCACACACACACACACACACACACACACACACACACACACACATGGGAAAGGCTGGCACAGGTTTACTAGCTATGCCCCCTTCTGCCCAGACTATAAGGTAGTTCCAGCTGCCACCAGTCACCCTTATCAGCCAATATAAGACCCTTAACAAAAATTGTCCAGTCCTACTATGTAATGCTACTATTAATCCAAATGGTAGTCTGACCAAGAGCAAGTCTGTTTAGGAATGGCCTGTACAGTGTCGCCATATAAATATGCAAGTACTCTAGGAGCTTAAATATGTCTCACAAACATCAGCCACAAATACAGGCTTGACTATATTTAATAATAAATAATAAAAGAACAAGACAATACTCAGTAAATCAACACAGTAACTTTAAAGTTCAAAATCACAGGAAATATTTAAAACAACATTGCAGGACAGTCTCAAATAAATAAAGAAAACATCTAAGCTATACTTTACTATATTCCTATCTGAATCTAAAAGAGTTACTTTGCCCTAAAAACTTACTTAGAGAACAACATGCAGGCAGAAGTGCAAAAGGTGGTGATGAGTGGATGTTTCCAGGTCAAAGGCAAAATACAAAATGCACAGTCTCTCTCTCTCTGAGAGAGTTGTTAAATTAATATCCAATATTACTGCTGGGTTAACATGGATGGCATCACCTTTAGTCAACTGACTTTTAGTTTGCAAGCTAACCCCCCTTTGTCACAAACTAACAGAATGTTAGCATCTCTCTGTGAAAAATACATATCTCTTAAATGTTTGCAGATCCTGGAAGTCATAAAATAATAAAACACTTCTGCATCTCAAACCTAGTAATCACTTGTCTTCCAAGACAATACAAAAAACTTTTAGCTCTAGACATTGTGTCTGCTACTGCATTGAAACTGAGAGATAACTTTTATAGCACAATCATAAAACAATTCAATTTCAACTTATTTTCTTGAAGTTTTGCAAGTTAACATTGTATGTTCTAATTTAAACAGTCACACTAGTGCAGGTACTTTCCTGTTCTGTTCCAATAGGGCATTATGTGGTTACATTTTAGCTCAGTACTTTACACACACTTCTGTATAAATCATATCAATATTCACAAATGACAGAATTATTTACAAAATTCCAGATAGCTGGGCTGGCAGCATTTCCTTTTGTGACACACCTTATTCCTAGAACTCTCTTCTTTTAGATTAAGTTTGTGTATTTTGTCCCAACATGAATATCACTAGGGCTCTGTTTAAGTTTATCTTGTCTTTCAGTGTAAAGTACCTTTTCCATTTTGTCTTATTATTTTGCTTTTGCTCTTTCTACATGACTGAACACCACAGTTTCACTTTCTTTTTCTTCTTGGGTTACTTTCACTCCTAGAAGGGTACCTCTGAACACATTTTGTTTTTAGTTTTGCTTTTTGCTTTATTAATGTTTAACTGTTCTCCTGAAATATCGTGCTAGAACTCTGTCCAGGCACAATTTCTTCCTCTTTTACTTCACTGATGAAAACTTTCTCACTAATATTTTTTTCTCCTCAAAACTCACCTGCTGCTTTAAGAAAGTGGGTGTGTTAAACCATTCTCTGTGTCTGGGGTTTTCTATTTTAGCTTAACAGAAAGTTTAGAATCCTGCTTAGGTTCTGCACTTTTCATACTTTCTAACTTCATTTTTTTTCAGAATATACTTTCACTCTTTCATTGAGTGATCCCTTCTCTTTCATTCTGCTATTCACTTATACTCTGTTTTCCATACTTTCTGACTGGAATATTTTATTTGTAAGTTCCTTCTTTTTGCTTGCATATGTTCAGTCATATGCATATGATGACATATCTCTTTAAATGGTGCAGGTTCTTCTCTCTGTATCCATAGCTAAAGTTTTGTACATTGTGGGCTTTATATAATTGTGCCCTGATCTCTTCTGGATTCGTTCACTCTGACAAATATGTCTGGTGGTTGTTCCCTCTTTTTTCCAAGTTAGGCAGTGGTGTATCTGCAGGCTTATTTATGTGCTAGTTCCTTTCAGTACACTGATTAAGACATTTATTGCAATGTGAACTTTTTCCCATTGTTTCCTTGTTATCATGACAGTTGAGAACCAGTTGGCCAGCCTTCCCAAATGCAATGTGTACTTCTAGCTGAGTAATAGGATAGTGTGTGTTATCTCCTTGAATAAACACCATTTCATCTGGTCTGTTAACATGCATACTGCTGCTTTGTCAGCATGATCATACAGCCTCAGTCAAACAGTCTTTGCAGCTGTCGGCCATCAGTTAAAACATTGAACTTAGTTAATTTTGCATTAGCCCAGAATCAGAATGCAGACTCAGTTAGTTTAGCAGATAATTTATCAAATTTCATAGGCATAGCATGAGTTTCAGAGGTAATAGTCTCCACAGATATAACTGTTACTAGTAGTAGTACACATACTTTTTTAAACAATGCCTCTAATTTTCTCTCAAAGGTTTCCTCTGTCCCTAGTAAAATTGGACATTTTGTGAGACATTCTAAGCTAATGGTATTAGTATTTCAGAAGTGTCCCTAGTTTGTATCTCTTTCCCTAATTTTTTTTGCTCTGTCCCTAAATCTAGAGGTAAAGCATAAGACCTATGTTAATATGAATTCTAGTTCTGTGATCCTTTTTGTCTATATTTAAAAATGAGCTTGTCTGCAGCTGATACTTTTAGTCTGTTGCTGACATTAGACTTGGGTTTGATTGCATGGCTAGAATGCTCAGTTCCCTACATGGTTTCACAACATAAACGTCATTTGACTAATACAGCATTCTTAGTGTCCTTAGGCTGTTAGACACACCCTTAAAGCAACAGACGAAGATCTCTTAAACTTGTCATTGGTTAATATTTCTAACATTTTATTTTTAGCATGTTAACTCTCAGGATATAATCACAAATTAATTATGAGTGTAGCTAAGAAAATTAGATGAATATATGGTCAACTGGTTTTGGTGCTGTAGAATTGAGTGAATGCACAAGTGATCCAACTGTCATTTCTCTGAATGAGTAAATAATCGAACTATTGATGGAGTGGGTTTATGTTAGTGATCTAGGTTTCTTGGTTATTTGAAGGGGTACTACTGTTCTGGTAAATATTTTTATTGTTTGGGAATTGCTGTCAGTATTGTCTGTATCTGTGAAGTGGTAGTGATTACTTGTGCAAGGTGTTTCTCCATTTTTTTTTAGTTGGTGCAAGAATAGAGTTGGTATATGTAAGAGGGGGTGTGAGGGACTGTCCGTCCTACAAAAAACACTGCTATGTGTTTGTTTGTTTTTTTATTTTAAGGATTTTACTTGTTTTTAGATATTTTATGCTTCATTCTTTTGTATATTTGATTTTTGTGTAGTCTGCTTGGTGTGTTTGCTGTTCTGGTGTACTTTCATTTTAGTATTGACTTCAGCTGAGGTATTATAAACTTTAGATCATATCATTATGTTCTTACCAGTTTATTATAAGAAAAAGTCCAGCTATGAAACGTTTCAGCTTTGTGTCTTGGAGGTAAGACCAGCTCTGGCAAGTAATGTCTTTTAACCTTTTTTAGTCTCTTTAATATCTGTGAAAGCTTTCAGTGTTTTACTGGTCAGCTGGAATGAAAGAATCCTGCCCCAGTCTGCCCAGTCTTATCTCATTTGGGGGTGCACTGCTGAAAGGTAACAAGATATGTTGTCTAGGTCCTCCTTCTTAGTTAGTTGTCTTAGTAGGGAACTGCCCTTGGCATAACCATTGATTTGGACAATACAACAATCCATCCAGCTGTAGCAATGAGCTCCTACAATCAGCCAGAAAGGCATCACAATCCAGACAGTAACACAGTGTGTACTCCTTTGCAGTCAGTGAAGAGGAATTTTCTGTGTTCAAGCTAAATATATCTTCTATTAAAGTACATATAACTAAATAATTTTATTGAATGTGAGTGTTTGTGATGTTTATTGTGCAATCATTTAATACATTTACACCATAATGTTTACTTATTATTTCAGTCTGTAATGACAGCTTTGCTGCAGTGAAATACTTTGAGGGTAGTTATCAGATACCTCGAACTACCTGGGAAAACTATTAAAAACATCATTTTATCCAGCTGTATTCTGATGTACAAAAAGCTGTATAATCTATCAGGAGCTCAGTTTAACTTGCTGCAACTTGTGAATATTAATGAGCAAGCACATAATATGAGTTATTGCATCAATGCAAAGCTGTAAGGGTTATGAAAAAAATAAATAAAAACAAGCACTTCCTGTCACCATATTTGTCGATTCTGACTCCAGAGGACCTCACTAAGACTTCATCTTGTTATATAAAATATAGCCTATAAGATGCTGCTGTTACATCCACACTATTAATGTGAGCTTGCAAAACTAATTTAGAGCAAAAAAAATAACCATGAATGCATTTATGAACCCTAGGGTGAAGAACTCACTCAAGTTATCCTAAGACTCTTATTAGCCTGGAAGGATCCTTTGCTTCGGCTTCATAAAAACATTGGTCAATATGAAGAATTTTCTGTGGCTGGCCACACCAGAACAAAAGAAATAAGTGATATGGTGCAGTCAATGAGAAGTGGAGTAGAAAAAGTTGCAGAAAAGGTGAATATGCCATCCCCTTAAACAGTGATCATTCTAATTACTTAATATTCATTTTGTTTTGTCATGTTTCTTAAAACCACCTTTTTAATAATTCTTGAATAATCGTTTCACTTATTCATTGCCCAGGTGTGAAGGAAAAATACAGTATGGAAACCACTGTAATGTATCTGCAGTAGAAGCAGGTTAACAAAGGCAGACAAGAATTAAATAATGAGTCACAGGGTTTGTTTTATGTCTGTCATGCTTTCTGGATGATGCACGTACTTTTTCAGTCATATTTACTATTTTAGTGCTGAAAAAATCTCTAGTTATGTTAACTAATGTTTATATGTCACTTAACAGAATTTTGTTAATGGAAGCTATAGGATTTTCTATAATGGTCATATGATATTAAACTTGCTTCCATTTGTCATAACCCATGCGTATGGTGCAGACATGGTGGAAAAACATGAATTTGTCTGAGGAATACAATATAAAACAGTAATGTTTCATAGTGATTAATTAATTTATTTTATTTTATTTGATACTGAGATAATGAACTGATCCATACAGTCATTTCAGCCATTGTCAGATGAGGCAACAGATATAATTTCTACATATATTTAAAATGCTTTATGTATCTCTCTCTCTTTCAGCTTTTTCCAGTTAGAGGTTGCCACAGTGGATCACCTTGTACGCTCATGACTGGCAGTGGAGTTTTTACGGTGTCGAGCTGCCAGCCTGGTGCCCAACCTTCCACAGAAGGCACACACACGCACTCATGCCTAGTGCCAATTTTAGCGTGTCCAATCCACTTGCAGCATGTCTTTGGGGATATGGGAGGAAACTGGAGCACCCTGAGGAAACCCACACGACCATAGGGAGGACATGCAGACTCCAGACAGAAGACACCCCAGCCAAAGATCAAACCAGAGAGCCTCTTGCTGTGAGGCAACAATGCTAACTGCTGCACCACCACAGCCGTCATTTAAAATGCTTTTGTCTAAACCAATTAACCAGTCAGTCACTAATGATCAATAAGACAACTCCTGAAACACCTTCCCACACATTACTAAAACATATTTTTCCAGAAAGGTAAGCACTTCTGTACCACACACCTAGGGGGGAGATTTGCCTCCCCTGCTCTGCTACTTATAGGTCCTAGGGATATTCAGAATGAATCGTAACTGCAGACTGCAGTGGTAAGTAACACTGCAAATTTAATGTAATCTGTCCCACTACCAATTAAGTATGTATGAATGCCAGCAGAGCACTGTCATGTTGGATTGCATAATTAAATTTCACAGCCATGATAACATCTGTAGCCATGTTGTTAAAATGACCATGCTATGACAGTCATGTGACCCATGTTAAAGCCTCATACAAATAGCATACATGACGCTATGTGCATTCACACATGCAGCAAAGCATACCATAGCTGCAATGCAACCACTTACAGTAGCACAAATGACAGTAAAGCACTCCCTGAGTTATATCATCATATAAATGCAGAGGAAATGGAGAAGAACAATCAGAGGACCACAAAGATGAGCAACATGAAGGGAAGACAGATGAAGGAAGTTAGGTATAATATTTGGTGAAAGGTGACATTTTTCATTTTATTGAGAAGGTTAGGGGGAAGGCAGCAAAAAGTAATTGTGGGTAGAAAGGAGGGTATATGAAGGAAGCAGGAGTAGCCAAACAAGCAAACAAACATATAATGCAGACAAAGACTGACAGGAGAGATATTAACACATGGGGGGGGGCAACAGTGGAAAGATGTGAACTGACAGAGAGTGAACAACCAATGTTGGGAAAGGTTGGAGTACAAACAGGGTACATAGGTCACAAAATAGGAAAGGGAATTCAATGATAGGGGATAGGGTGGATTATATAAGATCTGTCCGAATGGCACATTGCATTTGCAGTCAGACCTGAGCATTGTAACACTCAGTGTGTGGTCTAAACTGTAGCGACTGCTTGCTACATTGCAGCAAGAAGTTTGCAACAGTTTAAAGTAAAAAAAAACACATGCAACAAAGCATGCAGTAGCTGTGACACAAGCACTGACAGCAACCTAAACAACAGTAAAGTGCTAAGTTATATCATCATATAAATGGAGAGGAAATAGGGATAAGCAAGCATATGAACACAAAGAAAGGCAACATGAAGGGAAGATGGATGAAGAAAGAAGGGGTTTCATTTTTTAAAGGAAGGTGATATTTTTCATTTTATTGAGAAGGCTAGAGGGGGAAGTAGCAAAGAGTAAGTGTGGGTAGAAAGGAGGGCATATGAAAGAAGCAGGGGCAGCCAGATAAGCAAACAAATATAGAATGCAGACAAAGACTGACAGGAGAGATATTAACACATGGGGGGAGCAACAGTGGAAAGATTTGAAGTGACAGAGAGTGAACAACTGATGTTGGGAAGGACTGGACTACAAATCAGGTACAGGGTTCGCACATTAGGAAGGGGAATACAATGATGGAGGATAGGGAGGATTATGTAGGGTCTGTCTGAATGACACAGAGAGAAACTTCACTCAGGATGCAGGGCACCTTCCACAGAGTGACTTTCATCACCCTGCAGAGAGGCAGGGCTGGGAACTACTAGGGACCTAACAGTATGCACAGTGGTCCATGCCTCACCACCGCTTTCACCACAGATGACCTTGCAGAAAGATGAAAAAATTAAAAAAAAAACAGAAGAGTACAACAGATTAGTAGATGTATGCAACTTTATTAAAACAGTGCAATACAGTACAAACAACAATAATGTACACTTACAATGCCACCTGGAGGGCCTATCATGCCTCTTTAGACAGGCCAGGCCATCATATTTGCCTCCATCTCTTTGACTACTGTAAAAAATAAAACACACATGGTTCAGTACATCAGATCTCTGACAACAGAATGCAATTAAAGCTAAGGTGACAGGCTAAATGTTCAGTGCCAAACCCAATACAGAATACTCGCAACAAGAAGAATGCTTGCAATTAACATCTGTTTCCCGCAGGTGGAGTAGGCCCAGGTACACCTCTGCAGATCAATGTACTCATTCCTGCACTGCTCACCAGAGTAAGTAATGCTAATGGCATCACTGAGTGGCTTGGCAAGCTGGTGCCAGACATCAGTTTTATAGAGGGAGCCTTCATCAAACATCAGTTTTATAGAGGGATCCTTCATCAGACATCAGTTTTATAGAGGGGGGGCCTTCATCAGACATCAGTTTTATAGAGGGAGCCTTCATCAGACATCAGTTTTATAGAGGGAGCCTTCATCAGACATCAGTTTTATAGAGGGAGCCTTCATCAGACATCAGTTTTATAGAAGGAGCCTTCATCAGACATCAGTTTTATAGAGGGAGCCTTCATCAGACATCAATTTTATAGAGGGAGCCTTCATCAGACATCAGTTTTATATAGGGAGCCTTCATCAGACATCAATTTTATAGAGGGAGCCTTCATCAGACATCAATTTTATAGAGGGAGCCTTCATCAGACATCAGTTTTATAGAGGGAGCCTTCATCAGACATCAGTTTTATAGAGGGAGCCTTCATCAGACATCAGTTTTATAGAGGGGGGGCCTTCATACTCCCCAGATACGTTGTATGGTCCCTGTGCAGCAGGTGTTTGAAGACCTTTATTTCTTGTCTACATCAAGCAGGAATCCTGCTGAGTTCAGCATCTGAAGAGACCATGCCTACTCTGTAGGTCAGAACAAAAAGAAGAATAGGAAGATGGCTAGCAAAGCCGTACTTATTGTGCATAAAGTGATGGACATCATGAGGCAGCATGGTAGTATGATGAAACGTAAAACCAGCACAACAGGGCAGTAATAAAGGCTTTCCAGCTTTCCACTGTCTGTGTATGTGTCAGACTGAGCATGACTGTCCAGCCCTGGAATGGGAAGACAAACACATCTGTATTGCTTTATAACTGTGATTCAGAGATGACTGTGGTAAATTACCTCATTAGTATAATTACTGCACTACACAGCTCATTTTAGCATGATAAAACTATCAGTCTCCATACTGTGAATGTCTGCACTATGGCCAAAAATTTTGGAATTAAAATGTAGTATATAACAGAGTGTACATGCACTTAGTGCACCTATACATCATTCATCTCATGGAAGCTTCACCATGTCACTGGTGAATGTGATCCTGATTCCCACCAGCTCCGTAGCAGTGTACATGTCTGCCAAATCCATCATCCATGACCCTTCTGGCTATGTTAGCAGGGCTTTCCCTGACATAGTGTTCCACTCTACCTGTGCAAATGATGATGCTCACCCGTATAGCCTCGTGTGTGTTTGGTAACGTCTGATGCCCAGCATGGAAAAGAAATATTACATTGTACTGAATAGCTTGGGTGTGTTATTTATTTATTTATTTTACATTTGTTTACCGGGAAAATCCGACTGGATATATGTCCATTTTCAGTGGAGGCCCGAGGAGAAAAGCTCCAGAAAGCAGAGTACAAATACATTAGGAACAATAAAAACATTTAGAGATAAGT
This sequence comes from Protopterus annectens, assembly GCF_019279795.1. Taxonomy (NCBI): domain Eukaryota; kingdom Metazoa; phylum Chordata; order Ceratodontiformes; family Protopteridae; genus Protopterus; species Protopterus annectens. Next base: position 28,124,659 of record NC_056729.1, read on the forward strand.
ATAATATGCAGTTTTCAGTAGGGTTACAAACTTAGATAAAACATAGTAGACAGCATCAAAATCATGTGGTTTCAGTTTCAGACAGTAATACACGCAGTTATGGGCAAAGTCCCATCAAGAATTCATACACTTATTAGAGTAAATGATTGAAATGCTTAGGGAGAGTTTGCAGGAACAGCAGGTGGTGATTACTCGGGGTTTAAGCAGGAACATTGCCAATGCTGTTGGAAGTGTAGTTTGAGGCTTTTTTTTGAACTGGGTTAAGGAAGACTGGTGAGTAGGTTCAGCAGGTAGCATATTCCAAGTTTTGCTTACTGAGTTGGTGAATAGAGAGTCCCCAGCCACATTTATGCTCTTAGTTGTTTGTACCAGCAGTTTGTCAGCAGAGCGTAATGACCTCAGGTTGCTCTATGGTTTGATGATCTTATTTAGTGCTGGTGTTTTTTCGGGTTGATATAGTACTTTGTGGGTTATTACAAGTCAGTTGTATCGGAGAAGACTGGGCCACTCCAGCCATCCTAGTTGAGTTAGGTTGATACAATGGTGGGTCCTAGAGGTAGCACCTGTAGCAAATCTAGCAATATGGTTGTAACAACTAGCAAGTTTGGTAAGGGTGGCTTGGTTAAGGTTAGTGAAGTGGGGGAAGGCATAGAGTAGGGTAGAAAGTAGATGAGAATGAGCAATAGTGGTTCTAACAAAAGGAGTGAGGAAGGGTTTGATCCTGTATATGGAGCCCAATTTTTTGTTGACAGATTTGATGGTTTTATTGACATGGATATCATATTTTAGGGGGTTTTCGACTGTGACACCCAGGAGTTTTGTGTGAGTATCTGGGGATATAATTGTGCCATTGTTGGAACTTATAGTAAAGAATGGTGAGGAGGATTTGCAGGTGGGGAAAAAGGTGAGCAGTTTAATTTTGTTGAGGTTAAATAGAAGCTGACAGTTTGTGAACCATTTTTCTACATCATTAAAAGTATTCTGGGTTGGGGTCATAAGCTCAGTTGAGGAGGAGGCAGTACATATTAAAGTAGAGTCATCCGCATATTGGATGCAGGTAGCCTTGGGAGTGATGGTGGGTAGGTCATTGATAAAGACTGAGAAGAGTAGTGGTCCTAGTATGGAGCCTTGGGGGACTATTAGAGTAATGGGTAGATGTTTTGTAGGGTATTCTGCCATAAAACTGCTTGTTGTTTATCAGACAGGTAAGATTGGAACCATTTAATAGAGCTACTATTCAGTGACATGCATGTATTTATTCTGTTTTGTCTGTATACTGATCCATGGTTGTGGAGCAGACACTGTCGCTCTGCTAGTGCCACAACATAGTATGCTTGCATTTGCCTTGCATGGAGAGCCACTGCAGCTGGTTACTCCAAAGATCACCTGACTCTGTTTCCACTACTTTAAATATGTGTAGTAGTACAACAGTGTCTCCATGCTATAAATGCAGTAATAGTACCATATTGTGTAGCATGGCAGAGCCCACAAATCTGGTCACAGGTCAGTAGAGCATACTGCACTGTACCACCAGAGGTATCCATGCAGAATAAGCAGTACTTCAGAACACAAAACATGTTTGAAAATATTTTGTGTCTGCAGCACTGTACTGGTATATGCCATGACTTGAGGGCTGAAGTTCCTTCCAAGGAATATCCGGCATCATCTGCAACACACACAACAGTGGACACCATTATGAGTGGACTGCTAACCATGTTCATGGGGTCAGAATATCAAAGACTATTGGAGTCAGTGTGTGCATCTACCATCTTGATGTTCCTATGGAAGACAACCTCCATGAAATGCTGGTATAAACATCACACATGTGTTAGGTGTGAGAATCATGAACACCGCCTGAACTGCACACAGACACATGGAGACGTTGTATATAATACCCTGTGCACACTCCTAGCAGTTGATGGTGTGGCGTCCTCGTGCTTGATACACTGGACATTAATAAAGCAGTTGGGGCCTTAATTGTAATGTGGGCACAGTCAATGGCCCTCACAGAAATGGACTATGTCATAGTAATAGTAGTAGCATAGCTAGGGTGGGGCGAGAGGGGTAACTGCCCCAGGTGCAAAGAGTTAGTGGATGTGATTGGCTGTCCATCATCCCAATCTCTCTTTAGTACATTACCAGCCTTTAAAAGCCAGTATTACATATGCAGTCAAATCTGAGTGCTGTAGCACTCTGTGTGTGGTCAGTTTGGAACATTTTAAAATTAAAAAAATATATATTTTTTTTACTAAGACTTCAGTGCTTTAGTGCTCCATACAGAGTATATACTATAGCAACTGCTTGCATCATTTCTAGCAAGTAGTTTGCTACAGTTTAAAAGAGAAAAGTTTTTTTTTTTCAAATTAAAACCTGAGAGCTGTAATACGTTGTGCCAGCAGGGTATAAACTGTAGCAAGCAGTTTACTACAGTTTAAAAGAACTAAAATTAAACTTTAGGGCTGTAGCACTCCTTGCAAGCTTGGTGTAAACTGATTGCAACTCTTTGCTATATTTGTAGCAGGCAGTTTACTTCAGTTTAAAAGAAGAAATGAGGGTCAGTGGCAGGGCACAAAAATGGGACCCAAGTGGCTCTGGCAGAAAGGTGGTAGGGACCATCTCATGCATCTGTCTGCCTGGTTTGGTGTACCAGTAGAAGGAACAGATTTTTCTTTGCTCTACTGTTGAACAGCTGAGGGGATAGGGTGCTAGTTCATGTGACTAGCACAGGGTGCTGACTGAGTCAGCTGCACTTCTGTGTCATAGAAAGCTTAGATAGTGTTGATGGTGGTAGTCAGTCTGTCCTTTGTTGTTTGCAGAAATCAGTTGTGCTCCTCCACATGCTGCAGAATCAGGGTAAGGAACTGATAAAGGATTTGTGAAGGCAACAGCTGTAAAAATCCTAATGTGTCCCCTGTCAGATGCTGAAAAGTCCCTGTACCAAGAGAATAGTTAGTGCTGCACAAACCTTTGTTACAGTGAAATAGGCAATGCACACATTCCCCTTGTTTCATGTGACAGTGGTACTTGCTTACTAACTCCTGCATGGTGTCTATGTCTACATGGTAGCAGTCAATGTCTCAGCCATGGAACTAGTGGTATGTGGATGAACTGTGTGCATTGCAGAAGATGATAATGCACAATATTGCAGAGCCTGCCTCCAATGAAGGCCACTAACACATACCTCTGTTTTAATCCTAATGATACTCCTAACATCATAATGTGACTGAAGCTCCTTGTATGCACAACTGAAAATCCTAGTACTCGGAATAGATGACTGCTGCTGCCCATCACACATATGCTTCTGACTCCTCACTGGTGCTACAGAGGGATCACTGTGATTAGACAACATGGTGCAGTAAGGGTGGAAAGACATGCTTGACCTGGGGGTGAGACGTGTGATGGAAGGGCAGAAACTTCCACGGCTCTGGGTACTTAGAGCTGTGGCCAGGGACCAGCCTAGTGTGTGTGGGTGGGCTTAGAGGTATCACTGCCCTAAATGTTCAGGAGGGTACATCCCAGTAGCCATATCTCATGACAAGCATAGCCTGAAGGATAATATCACCATGCAGACTAGGGCAGTGATACCCATGAAAGTACAGTACATCTGGAGTTTCTATAGCCATTATCCAGTTTCCCATTGTTAGTCTGTGGTCCAATGTGCTGTTCATAGGGTCAGAGGTTCATAGGTGTATACTAGTGTAGTGACCACTGGGGCCTTTATAAGCCTAGCTAAGCATTCCAAATGTATCCCACAAGTTTACATTCCATAGATGTTGTTTTAAGCCATATATGTAAACTAGACTAAGATTTACAGGCTGCCTCTGTCCATTAGAAGCATAGGTGTTGGACCCAGCATGTGTTTCCAACTTGCCATCCATTGGTCCACGTTTTCTTGAATAGGGTTAGCGAAGAGGTCTGATGCACATTGATGAAAAGCCTGTTCCAGAGAAGGGTAATTCTCTGGGACACATACCTCTCCCTCAAACATGTCATATTTATGTTACAAGCAATGTTTAAATCCCTACATCAAGTAATTCCAATGCTATTCATTTTGCAGATATGCAAAAAGTCCATCAGAGTGGAATCCAGGGATGCTTTGTACACCAGGCATAAATCACCTCTAAGCAGTCTATAGAGAGAGGGCTTTGAGGCAATCTGCATAGGGCATGCTGTCTCTGCCATGTATTCTTTTTGTGAGGAACCTCAATGAACATTCTAGTTGTTGTATGTGCCTGGTCAGGTACATACCGAAGGGTGCATTATACATAATGATGGGCCTGATGAGGGCCAAATACAGTGGAATAATGACTTCCTTGGACCTATATGTAATGCCTTGTGTATAATTTGAGCAACATAGAATGATTTCCTTACTACCTTAGGCATATGTTTGCCAAAAGCCAAGTTACTATATACATATGTACTCAAATCCCTGTTGATTTGTGCTGCTGTTTGGGGTGTTTTATTGATGAAGTAATTCCATAGGGGGCTGACTTCCCAAAGGGTACTATCATGCACTTCTTGCCATTGAGTTTTAATCTGTGGCTTTGGCAACAGCCATTTGTGTTATTTCATCCTGTAGGATGTTATTATGTTGTGGGGACTGCTCCTAGATTGCAGTCATCTGCAAACCTGGTTGGCCGGAGACCCTTGACATTGTTCTTGACTTCTGAAAAGTTGATGCCAAAAAAGAGAGAACTCAGCACAGAGCCCTGAGGGACTCTGCTAGTGACAGGCCTCTTTGTAGAGGTTGGCTCCCTTATCCTAACATCCTGGGTTCTAATTGTGAGCTAGCTGGCTATTCAGCCTGTAACATAGGGGTCTATGCCTATATCCATGAGTTTGTTTACAATGCCTGAGCAGGATATTGTATCGGATGTCTTAGCCAGGTCAAAGTAGGTAGTATGCACCATTTTGCCCTCATCCATTGTGTTGTTGACATTCTCATAGAATTTCACCAGACTGAGAAGACATGACCATAAGGCTTCATACAGGAACCATGGGGCAGTTGTTAGCATATTGGTTCAGTCACATTCTGGCAAGCTCAAACCACAAAGCTCCAGAAAGACTGACGTGTTGGTCAGTATCCTGGGGGAAAGCATAAGCTGGATAGGGGATTAATTGGTTGTTCTACACCACAAGGGAGGATCACTCCCAACTATGCTAATGTAAGTAATTAAAAAAAAGTTTATACATGTATAAAACATTCTGTTATGTTTAATTTCTTTGTCTGCATACATAATGTTTCTCTTAGCATGTAGACACATATTTGCATGTCCTTATGCATGTATTTTGTATATGATACATGCCACATTTTGTTTCCAGTACTATGGTCATGCTACATATATCTCTGAATTGGCCTTTCCTGCATCTCTGCCTGTCCACCATGTTTTCTTTATTTGCTGTTGGCTTTAGTGGGATTGTTTAATCTATGGAGAATATTGTTATTCTGGACTACTGGGTCCCTAATGGTATGGAAGGTAAGGAACAGATCACCCTTCATGAGTCTATAGAACACTGAAAAAGGAACAGTGCTTCCATTTTCTTTTCAGATTTTTAAGCCAGTGATGTTTTTAGTTAGGAAATTCTGGGGTCTTTCCATTTTTTTTGATATGTCTAGTGAGGTACATCCCAAAGGTTTCAATTTACTCTATAATTTGCCTAATCCATGCAGAATATAAGGGGGTAATGACTTCTTTACATCTTGATAATATTCATTTTGTGATCAGCTGTGCTAGTTAGAGGGACTTCCTGACCTCTATAACAACATGATGATTAAAGGAGAGGGGGTTGTGAATCCATATTCCAAGGTCTCCAAGGTGTCTTACTACGTTTTCATTTTGAAGTGGGATATTGTCTATGCTGAAAGCTGGGGGGGGGGGTGGTTGTCTGCTGGACATAATAGTATTGCACTTTTTAGCACTTAATTTTGTACATTATTTGTACATCAGGTATTGACAAATGTAAGCTCATGATGGAAGCCTGGGTGTCAGAGGGGGGTTTGAGAATGATATCCAGTTTACAGTTATCCAGAAACTTGGTTAACCAGAGATCTTAGTTTGTGATCTGCTGATCCAAAAAAGTATCTGCCAAACAACAGAAGTCCCAGTACTGAGTCCTGAAAAACACTACTGGTCACCTTCATACTCTCTGAGAAAGCACCTGTTCCCCTCATTGTGTGAGTTCTATCTTTGAAGCATGTTTAGCTTGTTTGTTATGCTAACATGAGGAATCAGCGTTTGTACAGCATGACTGCTGTCAATAGTCTGTGTTACCCTTTCAAAGAAGATGACCAGGTTCATTAGACAGACTCTATTCTAGACAAAGTCAAGCTGCTGTGGGTCACCCTGGTCTTGTCCATCCTAGTAAGATAATCCATCCCACTGATGGTTCTACTGCAACCACTCAAAAAGACTGTCTTTAAGTCAGGGACTTGAGCTTCTTGTAGTGTGAGTAGGCTACAGCTCACACTCAAACTCAAATATGAGTTCAGGCAGGCAACTATTGCACCTTACCAGAACATTCTTTGAGTTTGTGCGAGGAAAGTGCCACAGCTTTGGTGATGGAGTGAAGGGGTTTAGGTTTAGGGAACATTGAGGAAATTTTAAAACAAATTGTTAAACAGGTTGTTTGACTGGTCAGTGACCCTTTTCTGCCATGACCTGAGCCATATGGTAAATGCAAAAGTACATGAAGTTTACAGTGTCATGCAGGCAACATATAAACAAGTAAGTTTATGTATACAGTGGGAAATAGTGTAACAATCAAACCTATATATCATACATGTATTCATCTTAGTAGTCTAAAAAGTCACTAGCTTGCAAAGAAACATGCATAAGGACATGCAAATAAGTGTCAACATGCTAAGAGAACCATTATGTATGCAGCCAAAGAATTATTGTACATTTAAGATGGCATAAGTGGTACCAGCCAGAGTCTCTGAAATGTGGTAACTTGGATTCATTTCTAAGTGCAACTTCATCTTCTTCCGTAAATGCAAAGAACTTTTGTTATAGAAGGAAATACTGTTTCATACGATTTTTCAGGTTGCAAGGGCTAATTTACTAAAGGCTGTTTCAGTGCAAGCTAGTAAATATTTTGATTTATGAATCTTTGGACCCTAATGGTTTTATAGGGAATTTGTGCAAGGTCCCATTATCTTAGTTTATTAGTAGGTAGAAGCCTGGATTCATTAGTTTAGCATATAATTTAAGAATATGGGCTGTAACTGATAACCATGTTGTACCATGAAGTATTCTTCAGTTATTTTGACTATTGCTAGTTAGATGAATGGACCTTACTAGTTTGTTGTCAGCAGTTTGCAATAAGGCTGTATTTTGTATTGCTGGAAGGGTGACTAAGGTTACTGCATATTGTAGTTCTAAGTATTAGTATATGAACTGCTGTAACACAGATCTTGCTTCAATTGTGAAAAGGTAAGAGACATTATACATTTAGTGCATTAGTTGTGATGAGATCAATATGAATTTGAATAGAGCAAATTTGATTTAAAGCAATTTCTAAGTACTTTTGTTATGTAGTGTATGGTAAAGGTTTGCCACAAGTTCTGTGATGGGTAGTAGCAGAAGTTTAGAAACACATTTTGATATGCCAGAAAACATTAATTTGCATTTTCTTAAAATGATTGTAATTTTATTCTCAGTATACCAGTTCTGTGTAGAAGCAAAATCAATATGCTTATTCCGAGTATTCACTGATTTGTGAGCATTTGTTTCAGACACCCAAGTAATTCAAAGCAGCAGGAACAAGGCCTAAAAAAAGAATTTTCAAGCATATTTTAATATGTTTCCAATACAGGAAGCTTCATATGTACTACAAAAAGTGGCAGTTCTGGGTGTAACGTAGGTGTTGAGAACAGTACTCAGCAAACATCAAAGACTGAAGCTAGTAATTTCATGAACTTTAATTGTACCCTGACTTAGGAATGTTAGGAATGGGTCCATTCTTGTCAGGGTATTAGAAAGCCTAAACACTGGAAGAAATTTTAAAAAAGTAGAAACAACTTATATTTGGCAAGTGCCAGGATAGATTGTTGACATACAGGGCAATGGTCCCAGTACCAAATCATGTAGCACTAGCAGCGAAAAAGTAAGCATCACTAGCTATGAATGTTATGTCAGTAAGGCAATGTCTGAACTACTGAACCACTTCAGTGGAGAAACACCAAGTTTAATTATTTGTTTATAATAGTTTAAAACTGATTGTTTTAAACAACTTCTTAAATACTTACCTATGTTAGAACATTTCAGATCAGTCAAAACAAAGAATACTGCTGCAGTACTGTATTTTGGCCTGAAACCATGCTGTTTGAAACGTAACAGTTCAGATTTTTGAACATATTTAAGAATATGGTCATAAATATTTTTCTGTAGTCTTCACTATAACATATATTAGCATTATTATCGGTACAAAGTCCATAGCAGAATTACATATAGCTACTTTGGGAGTAATGTGATGATTGCATGTTTAAAGTTATGGAGAAGAGCCCTTTTTATGTTAAGTTGTAAATGTCTGTTAAGGATTTAGCTAAGGTAGAAACCAGTGCTGACACTAATTATGAAGTGGTATGTGAAAATGAAGGTGGTATGTGTTAGGTTGCATTTTTAATACATTTTCAACTGTGGACTTACTTGCTTACTTACTTTATTTAGTTAGTTGACAGAATTTTATGGGTATTGCACTAGTTTGTGTAATAATACAAAATAATCAAGAATATGATTTGAGGTGAAAAAAAGTATTATTATTATTATGTGATGGTGGAGATGAAACTGCATGTTGTGCCTTTGGCTAAATTATTAGCTGAGCTCAGTTTTGGAAAAGCTTTATTTACAGAGTTTATGAATGTTATTGCATTCCCAAATTTTGGAAAGTTTCCTAGTTGTGTGTTTTATAGGTTTCTATAGTAAGTAGATTTGTCAGCAATGCTATTTATTCTAATGAAGTGTTTAAGGCTTTGGTATTCTCGTAGTTTAGGACTATTTTGTTTGCCTGCGTTCCAAATGTTGCAGGTCTTACCTTTTCTTATAGGATCTCTTAAGTCAAAAGTTAACTATGGTAATACAATTTCCTTTTATTAATATATTTCTTTAAGGGTCTAGTCTGATTTGTTTACTTATGATAAAAACTGTGCAATGAAGACAATGCTGATGTAAAATCAGTACATTCAGAAATTGTAAAACATTCTAGTTGCTCTTTTTCTGATAGATGTAAGGAACTGCAAGTTTGGATAACTGAATGAGTTAATATAGTATCTCATGTTGTCAGTTTTCGTTCTGTCTTCAAATGATGGGTTTGGATCAGATCCCTCAGATCCAACTTGGCCAGTGCTAAGGCTCATGGCAGCCAAAAAATCTTGAGCTTCTCCCTTACCCATAATGCACCCCAATTACATCAGATCTCATTTGTCACTTCAAGCAAAATATGTGGTCCTTTGTCACTCTCGTGTACAGCAGATAATTTATTAAAAAACATTATATCTTTCCCTTACCATTTGTTTTTAAATTTCTAGTGTTTTTTTTTTTACATTTTCTTGTTCTGTATTCTGTCTTTAGTACAGTTTTCTGTACCTCTCGGATACTATCGTTAGTAAAAAAAACATCTGCTTATCTGTCCTGTTCTGTTGGGTTTTTTTTCCTCTAAACTGTGACAGAAAAACCAGCAGGATTTAAAAAATGTATGAAGTGTGGCACAACTGCCTCTATCTGATGTCCACACATTATGCATCTATTGTTTAGGCCCTGTCCATCTACAAGAATACTGCTCTATATGTTCATAGGTAGGTACTAGGCTATCGGCCCTAGGGCCTACATAAGCCTAGTCATACAGATTCCCCAGTTTTTGCCATCCAAAAAAATTAGTTTCCTGTGCCCCTGTCGAGCAGAGCCACATAAGTGATCCCCGGGGTGAATTTCCTGTTCCCCATCCAATCATCAAGATTTTTCTTAAAGAGGGCTAATGAGGTGCTCTGCTTGACATGAATGGGCAGTCTGTTCCAGAGTATGGGAAGTCTCTAGGACAGGAACCTATCCCTCCAACATGTTTTGTTTATTGTGGTGACGTGGTTTAGGTCCTTGGAGCATGTGGCTCAGAGGAATTGGGATTTCTTTAAGTGCAGTATGTCCAACAGCTCTGGATTTGACATGGCTTTGTATGTTAGGCAGAGATCGCCTATGAGCAGGCGATATGCGACGGAGTAGAGCTGGAGTTTTTTGAGACAGTCTACATAGGGCATCTTTTTGAGGCCAGTGATCCTCTTTGTGAGGTATTTCTGCGGCCTTTCCAGTTGTTGTAAGTGTCTTGTGAGGTACATACTAAACGGGGCATTGTACTCTATAGTGGGTCTAATGAAGGATGAGTAGAGAGGAACAATGACCTCCTTTTTTCTGGATGAGAAACCTTTTGTGATGAGGTATGCCACGTAGAAGGATTTCCTGACTACTGTGGCAATGTGGTTATCAAAGGAGAGACTACTGTCCACCTGTGTCCCTAGGTCTCTTATCACACTTTTGGTGTTTAGTGGACTACTGCGTATGTGGTAGTTCATAGGCACAGGATTTTTCTCAAAGGGAATGACTATGCATTTTTTGGCATTAAGCTTGAGGCCATGGCTTTGACACCAGGCATCTGTCTCAGTGAGGCCCTTTTGTAGAATATCCACATCATTTGAGGATTCAATAATGGCTCCCAGTTTGCAGTCGTCTGCGAACTTTGTTAGCCATAGATCCTCTGTGTTGGAGTGAACTTCAGAGAAGTAGATGCCAAACAGGAGGGGACTCAGGACTGAACCCTGTGGTACTCCACTTGTCACTGGACTGGAGTTGGATTTGGAGTCGGCTACTTTCACGGTGTGGGTTCTGTCAGTGAGCCAGTTGGCAATGCATCGCATGACATAGGGATTTATGCCCAGTTTAGTGAGTTTATCTATGATTCCAGAGTGGGGGATGGTGTTGAAGGCCTTGGTGAGGTCTAGATAGGTTGTGTGAACCGCCTTACCCTTGTCCACAGCTTTGGTGACTGCTTCAAAGAAGTCAATCAGGTTCATGATCTGTGTTTCACAAACCCAAATTGGGTGGGGTACAGTGTTTGAAGGTTACCTATGTCATTGTTTATAAGTTCTATGATGATACATTCTGTGACGCCTGTGCCCTGGCCCAGCAATCAAGGAGCCTCAGTCCTCACCACTAACACCAGAGAGGGCAACTCATATATGAGGAAAGGATAACAAATACACACAGTAAAGTGCAATTTCCCTTAAGAGCACACAGAGATCACAGTCAGTCTGGGGTTGGTCGCTCCCTTGCTGTCCAGGTCCTCAATAAGTCTCCCTACTGGCACAGCTATAGGGTCTAAATCTCAGCCAGCTGGGCAAGCTAAAATCTTCAGCATCCTGTCTGTCCAACCAGTGATTTGTGTCCCTGCCCAAGTAACTGACACGCATACACACTTTGAGATAAGAGTTTATACAACCACACAGACACTTCTGGGGAAGGCTGGCACAGGTTCTCCAGCTGTGCCCGTTTTACCCAATCTATATGGTAGAAATCACTGCCACCACCCAGCTAATACTTATCAGCTACTCAAAGGCCCTTAAAAGGGTGTCCAATTATTACTGTGCAATATTTTTATCCAATTGGTAAGTGTGACTAATCAGTCAAGGCTTATTTGGAGTGACTTGGACAGTAAACTCTATAAATATGCAATGTACTCTAGGGCTTAACTTATCTCTACATAAACCAGCCACAGTTAAAAGGTTTTAAAATATTTAATAATAAATGATTAAAACCACAAGACAATGCTTTCTACTACACAGAGCTAGTCAAAATTTCAGAGATCACAGAAATACTTAAAATAAATCAGTAGTACAGTTCTGACATCACAGAAAACCCCTTAGTCCAATCTTTCTAGTTTTTAGCTATCTCTAAAAGAAAACACAAGTCTAAGATAACTTACATATGACAACAGGCAGAGTACTGTGAGTTGGATGATCAAGACAAAATGCTTCATAATCTCTGGTTCTCTCTGTTTAAATTGAAACTGGAGTTCTGATAAACATTACATAATTCTTCACCCTTCCTGGAGTTCCCAGGCTACACATTAACTACATTTAGATTTTTAACATCTCCCTTTTGTTATCTTGCAGCTGGTCAGGAGCAGAGCAATAAAAATGCATTTGCATGTTTATATCTAGCAATTTATTCTTGGTTAAAACAATAGAAAGAATCTCTTCATCTAGACGGACTGGAGCTGACTTTAGAACAAAGGGTCACAGCATGCTTTTACTGGGTCAGTAGAGAGTACTGTTGCCACATTTTTGTAACAGCATTTTTTCCATTTAAGACAACAAGCCTGTGTCTTACATTAATATTTACAAATGATAGAATTATCTGCACAATTCTATCTGGCTAGGCTGGCAGCCTTCACACCGAAGAACTCAAGCTAGTTTTTCAAGTGACCCTTGAGAAATGCCACTTGAGAGGGTTAGGTCTAACTGAGTGTACCTCACCACATTCCTTGTCTTGACAGCCCATCTGCATTGGCATTACTACTCCCACTGCGGTGCTGCACTGACATATCTAATGCTTGCAATCCTAGGCTCCATCTTAGCAACTTGGTATTTTGCTGGCTGGCTCTGTTTAACCATGTTAGGGAGTTGTGATCTGTCATAACAGTGAATTTCCTTCCATACAGATAAGGCTGAAGTTTTTGCAGTGCCCACTATGGCTAGACATTCCTTTTCTACAGCTGAATAGCATTCCTCCCTGGGTTGGAGCCTATGACTGAGATAAACCACTGGGTGCTCTTCTCCCTCTGAAGAAATCTGGCTAAGTACAGCCCCCACCCCATAGTTCGAAGCATCCACCTGCACAACAAATTATTTGCTGTAATCTGGACTGGCTAACACAGTGGGTCCTCCCAAAGCTTCTTTAAGCTTCTGGAATGCGTACTTACATGCTGGGGTCCACACTATCTTATCTGGCCTGTTCTTCCATGTCAGGTCTGTGAGGGGAGCAGCTATGGTAATAGAACTGAGGACAAACTTTCTGTAGTACCCTGCTGTCCCTAAAAATGCCCTCACCTGCTTTGTAATAACAGGTGCAGGCCATGCCTGAATAGCTTCCACTTTGGCAGGTTCTGGCCTTATCTTACCACTCCCCAGTCTATGTCCTAGGTAGGAGACCTCTGCCATACTCACCTGACATTTGCTTGGCTTAATGGTCAACCCTGCCCTCTGTAGTCTGCCCAGCATATCCCTGACATACTGAAGGTGCTCTGGCCAGGAATGGCTGTAGATAGCAACATCATCTAGGTAAGCAAGTGCAAACCCTCCTGCTCCTGCTAGGATATGATCTACCAGCCTCTGAAAAGTTGCTAGGGCATTCTTCATCCCAAAGAGCATCTTTGTGAACTCATACAATCCACAAGGAGTCACAAAGGCTGACTTCTCTCTAGCACTGGGAGTCAAGAGCACCTGCCAGTAACCCTTGGTAAGATCAGTGGTTGTAAGATACTTAGCCCCACCCAGCTGCTCTAAAGCCTCATCTGTCCTAGGCATGGGGTAAGCATCTGACTCTGTGCGACTATTTAATTTCCTGTAGTCCACACAGAACCTGGTGCTGCCTTCCTTCTTGGGCACCAGCACCACTGCGGAGGCCCAAGGACTATTGGACTCTTGAATCACCCCTAGTTCCAACATCTCCTCTTCCTCCTCCCTCAGAGTCTGTCTGTCTCTTTCAGGCACTCTATAAGGGGTCTGCCTAATAGGCCTTTGGGGTCTTGTATCCATCTGGTGCTGCATCAGGTGGGTGCACCCTGGTTTCCCAGTAAACATGTCCCCAAATTCCTGCAACACTGTTCAGATTTCTCAAACTTGGGTAGGAGATAGCTGCTGGGACATTGATACCTCTCCCACTGAGGTGTCAGCCCGAGCCTCACTGAGGAGATCAGTCCCAGATCTCCCTTAGACTCCTCCTGCAATCCACTGCAAATGCTCAGCACAAGGGCCTCCCTATCATGGTAAGGTTTCATCATGTTAACATGGTACAATTTGTGCCCCTGCCATCTGCCTAGCAGTTCCACCATGTAGTTAACATCACTTACCTTTCTTACCACCTTGTAGGGACCCTCCCAAGCTGCTTGCAGCTTCTTGTGTCTGACAGGAATGAGAACCATTACCTGCTGCCCCACAGCATACTCTCTAGCTCGAGCATTCTTGTCATACCACATCTTTTTATGTTGTTGGGCTTCTGCCAGGTTCTCCTGGGCCAAGCCCATGAGTTTCCTGAGCCTTGTCCTGAGGTTTAGGATGTATGCCACAACAGACTCCTTGTGAGACTCGCACTCACCTTCCCACTCATCTCAAATTAAATCTAGAGGTCCCCTCACCCTATGCCCATACATTAACTCAAGGGGTGAAAAACCAGTGGATTCCTGGGGAACCTCTCTGTAAGCAAACAACAGATGCAGCAAATATTTGTCCCACTCCCTCTTAAACTGATCTGCAAATTCCCATAGCATGGACTTAATTGTAGAGTTTAACCTCTCAACAAGACCGTTAGTCTGTGGATGGTAGGGGTGATCTTCTTGTGCTTCACACAACGGGACTTCCACAGACAAGCCAGCAGGTCTGACATGAAATTTGCACCTCTGTCAGTCAGTATTTCTTTTGGAAAACCTACCCTGCTGAAAATCTCTAACAGAGCATTTGCTACCTTCTCTGCCTAAATGAAGGACAATGACACTGCCTCAGGGCATCTTGTAGCATAATCCACTACCACTAGGATATACTTTTTCCCTGTGGAATGTGGGGCTCTCAGAGGACCCACAATATCCATAGCTACCCTCTGAAATGGCTCCTGAATCACAGACAAAGGCATCAAAGGGGCTATCACCTTGTCTGCTGCCTTGCCTACCTTTTGGCACTGCTCACAGGTCCTGCAGTACCCTATTACATCTCTGGAAATTCCAGGCCAATTGAAGTTCTGCATAATATGCCTCTTTGTACATTTTATGCCTATATGACCTGCAAAGGGAATATCATGGGCTATGGCTAGAAGCGCCAGATGGTAGGCTCTAGGCACTACCAACTGCTGAACTCTCTCACCTTCTAGACCTCCCTCAGGAGTCCAGTCTCTGTATAGTAACCCTTTGTCCCAGTATACAGATTCCCCCTTTCCTTGAGAATAGCATACCTCCCTAGCTACCTGCCTCAGGCCTTGCAGTGTAGGGTCTGAGAGCTGAGCTTGTCTCAACTCTCTCCTTGTAATGCTTCCCAGCTTCCCTTCCACAGGAAGTCTGGCATCCTCTGACAGTGGTGCCTCACTGTCAATCTGGGTACTACTACTCACCTCTACCTTTGCAGTCACTCTGCCCAAGGGAGCATCAGTACCCACAAGCAGCTGTGGCTCACCTTCAGTCTCACTGCTACAGAGTAGCTCCCTCCCTGAAGTAACCACCTCACCAGTCCTGGCTGCAAGTATGCAGTCTGTCTGGGTGTCTCCCAGGCTACCAGACCCACATACTTGTCTCCTAGCCTTACTGTGTGTAACTGCATAAGCACATGGTACAGCCTCATCCAAATCCTTCCCTATTAGGACATCAAGCACCTGAAGACCACCTCCCTACCATCCCCAGACTAATGGTCTTGTTGAGAGGTTAAACTCTACAATCAAGTCCATGCTACGGACATTTGCAGACTGGTTTAAGAGGAGATGGGACAAATATTTGCCCCATCTGTTGTTTGCTTACAGAGAGGTTCCCCAGGAATCCACAGGTTTTTCACCCTTTGAGTTGCTGTATGGGCATAGGGTGAGGGGACTTTTAGATTTAATTCAAGATGAGTGGGAAGGTGAGTGTGAACCTCAGAAAAAGTCTGTTGTGGCATATGTCCTAAACCTCAGGACAAGGCTCAGGGAACTCATGGGCTTGGCTCTGAGGGAGGAGATACAGGAGCTGTTGGAACTAGGGATAATTCAAGAATCCAGCAGTCCCTGGGTCTCCCCAGTGGTGCTGGTACCAAAGAAGGATGGCAGCACCAGTTCTGTGTGGACTACAGAAAATTAAATAGTCACACAGAGTCAGATGCTTACCCTATGCCTAGGACAGATGAGGCCCTAGAGCAGCTGGGTGGGGCTAAGTATCGTACAACCATTGATCTTACCAAGGGTTACTTGCAGGTGCCCTTAACTCCCAGTGCTAGAGAAAAGTCAGCCTTTGTGACTCCTTTTGGCTTGTATGAGTTCACGAAGAAGCCCTTTGAGATGAAGAATGCCCCAGCAACTTTCTAGAGGCTGGTAGATCATATCCTAGCAGGAGCAAGAGGGTTTACCCTTGTTTACCTAGATGATATTGCCATCTACAGCCATTCCTGGCAAGAGCACCTTCAACATGTCAGGGAGGTGCTGGGCAGACTACAGAGGGCAAGGTTGATTACTAAGCCCAGCAAATGTCAGGTGGGCATGGCAGAGGTCTCCTACCTGGGACATAGAGTGGGGAGTGGTAAGATCAGGCCAGAACTTGCCAAAGTAGAAGCCATTCAGGCTTGGCCTGCACCTGTTACCAAAAAGCAGGTGAGGGCATTCTTAGGGACAGCAGGGTACTATAGAAAGTTCATCTCCAGTTATAGTACCATAGCTGCTCCCCTCACAGACCTGACATGGATAAACAGCCAGCCAGCAAAATACCAAGTTGCTAAGATGGAGCCTAGGGTTGCAAGCATATGATATGTCAGTGCAATACCTCAGTGGGATTAGCAATGCCAATGCAGATGGGCTGTCAAGACAGGGAATGGGAAAAGGTATATTCAGATAGACCTAACCCTCTCAAGCAACGTTTCTCAAGGGTCACTTGAAAAACTAGCTTGAGTTCTCCAGGGGGAGGGGAGGTGTGTGAAGATAGGTGAAGGCTGCCAGCCCAGCCAGATAGAATTTTGTAGATAATTCTGTCATATGTAAATATTAATATAAGCCACATGCTTGTTCTCTTAAATGGGAAACATGGTGTTAAATGTGGAACTGCAAAAATGTAACAACAGTGCACTCTGCTGTAACAAAGCTGACAAGTCAATTATTTGATGTCAAAACTCAGAGCTGATATGTCTGGATGAAGGAATTCTGCCTATTGTTTTGAGGCCAGAGTTAATGGCTAGAATTTGCATGTAAATTTTTTTTTATTGTTCTGGCTTCCTGACCAGTTGCAAGATCAAGGCCTATTAACCTCTGAGAGTCTGTTAGCCTGGGAACCAGAAAGAAATGATGTAATCTGAAATGAATCAGTGGTACTGTGTTGTCAATTTAAGGACAGAAAGAATCAGCGCATTTGAGCATTTGTCTTGAGAACATCCAACATCACCAGCACTGCCTGTAGCTATATGTAAGTAGGATCTTAGACTTTAGTGTTTCTCTTAGATATAGCTAGGAAACAGGAAGATTAGACTAGTTTGTTTTTCTGTGATGTCAGAACTTTTTTACCGTATTATTTTAAACATTTCTCTGTGATTTCTGAACTCTTGACTAGCACTGTGTAGTAGGAAATATTGTCTTGTGTTTTTATTATTTGTTATTAAATATTTTTAAACCTTTCAAATGTGCCTGTTTTGTGTAGAGATAATTTAAGCTCTAGAGTATATTGCATATATATAGTGATACTGTACCAAGTCACTCCAAATAAGCTTTGCTGTTCAGTCACAACATTTGGATAATAATATTGCACAGTAATAATTGTACATCCTTTAATAAAGGCCTTTGAGTAGCTGATAAATATTATCTGGGTGGTGGCAGTAATTTCTACCGTATAGTCTGGGTAAAAGGGACGCAGCTGGAGAACTAGTGTCAGCCTTCCCCAGGAGTGTCTTTGTGGTTGTATAAACTCTTATCTCAAAGTGTGTATGTGTCAGCTACTTGGGCAGGGACATGAAGCACTAGTTGGACAGAGAGGGTGCTGGAGATTTTAGCTTGCCCACTAGGCTGAGATCTGGACCCTATAGCTGTGCCAGTGGGGAGTCTTATTGGGGACCTGGAGAGAAAGGAAGAAACCAGCCCCAGACTGACTGTGATCTCTGTGTGCTCTTAAGGGAAATTGTACTTTACTGTGTGTGTAGATATTATCCTTTCCCTATATGGATGCCCCTCACTGGTGTTAGTGGTGAGGATTGAGGCTCCTTGATTGCTGGGCCAGTGCACGGGCGTCAAATTGGTAATGACCAGGTATAGGATATTGCTGCCCTTGGTGGGGGTATGGATAAGTTGGTCCAAGGCACTGGAATTTATGAATTCCAAAAAACGTTGAGCAAATGTGTTGGTACATGAGTAGTTTTTTCAGTTAATGGCAGGGTAGTTGAAGTCACCCAGTATTAGGGTATTTGCTTTTACCTTAGTATTTTCCAGTATGCTAAGAAAGGTGGAGTGGGAATCTTGGGGCATGATGGGGGATCTGTAGCAAGCTAAAATCTGGATTGCAGTCTTGTCTAGTATTAGTTGCACCTGGAGAATTTTGGATGCATTATGTTGGGCAACTAGCCTGGAGGTGTAGAAATCCTTGGTGAATATGGACACGCCTTCGCCTTTAGTGTTTCGGTCCAGGTTAGGTGGCCAAAAGGTGTGGTATGAATTGTAGCCTGGTATTGCAGGGGTGTTCTCTGGAGCCTTGAACCAGGTCTCTGTCACTGCCCAGATGTCGATGTTCTCCATTTTAAGGAGTGTCTCGAGTGAGTGCATTTTGAGGTTTAGACTTCTAGCATTCAGTAAGTTTACCCTCAGATTTTGCTTGCTTGTACTTGTTATGGTGGTAATTTTGTCATTTGAACCTTGCCTAAAAAGGCACTATAGGGGTGGCAAGAGCTTAGCCAGTATCCGTAATCCCAGAGGTGACAGGTGCAGGCCGTCTCTGGCAAAGCATCATGGTTTGTCAATCATGTCATCACAGGCAGACAGATACTGGATCCCCTTAGAATGACACCAGAAGCTTAGCCAATTGTTGAAGTCAATCATTTTGTCCTTGTACTGTGGTATAATTCTGGGTGATGGCAGGATGCTACTCAGGGCTAGGGTCATACCTGCCTGGGCTACAAGATCAGAGGGACCCTCCATGTCTCTTTTCATGTAGTCCAGGGAGATACATCTTAGGTCATTCACTCCAACATGGACAATGACAGAGTCATATTTATACTCATTGTGGAGTGACCTGAGTGCGTGTGTTATTGGTGGATCCTGGCTCCTGACAGGCAGCTGACTGTAATTTTCTCCTTGTTTAGCCTGGTGAGTGGGACATCAGTGTGCCTGACTATACAGTCACATATGACTAGTGTGTTGGGTACTTTGTTTTGCCTTAGGGGCTGAGGTTGAGTGGCACACTGGTTTTGTGAGGTATGTGTCACTTGGGTTGTGTTGGGGGCTGGTTGTTGTTTGTGTTTCAGCTTCGGAGGTCTCTGTTGCTTGGGTAGATTTATATTAAGAGCTTCCACATATGTAGGTGTGTGTTTTGTGTTACTATGTGTGGCTTTTGGCAGTGTAGGTTTTGAAGGACTATGTGTTGTGTGCGGTGTGGTGCGGGTGTTTACCTTCTCCTCTTGACTGACTAGTCCATTATTGGCTGGAGAGGGCTTGGCTTCCAGCTTAGGTATATAAGTGCATCTCTCACAGGTTGTAGTGCTGGGTGGTAGGAGGAGAGGGTTGTCTGTGTACATGAGGCAATTGCTACATTGCCCCAAGATTCCCAGATTCACCAGGTGGACAGGAGAAAACACCGGGAGCTGACCCTTAGACATGCCTGGATAGGTGCTTATTTATTTAAGTACAAAAACTGTTTTCCTCTTTACTTAGTAAGGAAAGTTGAGTGCTGTAGCAATTTATAGAATATATAGTGCTTACAATGAGTTCTAAGCAAGTGTTGAGCTCAAAGAATCAGGTTTGAATGCTAAAAACTGAAAAAAACTTGCTAGTTCTAAGGGAAAATTTGAAGAGCAGACTTTCTGGGGCCAGTAATAGTTTAACCCTAGCTAAGCAGTGCTGCGCGATGAGCAAACCCATGCAAACATGGGTTTTTATGACAGAAAGTTGAAAGGGATAGAAAGCAGCCCCAAACAGCCAATAATTTACAATTCCTGAGCTGGAAACTACTCCTTTAACAACAGATAGGCAGTTTAATGCTTACCACTCACACTGATAAGTAGAAAGACTTCTCTCTACCACAGCAAGGACTGGACAACTCAGAAACACAAAAATAAAGTCCTGAAACCAGCAAATCTGGGATCCGGACTATTCTAGTATAGGAAAAGGGTGGGAAATGAGCAAACAGATAGTAATTTTTTTAAGGTTACATTAAGCATAAAAATGCAGTTAAAGAGTAAATAACCACAGAAAATGTTATCACACTTGAGTGTGTAGCCTACAACAGTAAATGCAGTTTAAACTTTGAATTTAAGCAGAAACCAAGTGCACAAATAGTAAAACAATTTAAACAGTAAAATACAGAAGAAATAACAGCAAGACTACTTTAAATCAGCTTTTAAAAGTGCGGTTAGCAAAAAATAGTCAAGAAAAGCCAAAATTGTACTTGTAATCAGCAAAATGTCTCTCTTTCTCATTTCTGGTACTGTAGTAATCTGTACGACACACAAACAGGATCCGCTGAGCTAAAACAAGTGCAAGCCCATGCAAACATGGGTTTTTAAGACAGAAAGCAGCCCCAAACGGCCAATAAGGTACAATTCCTGAGCTGGAAACTACACCTCTAGCGACAGATAGGCAGCTCAATGCTTACCACTCCCACTGATAAGTAGAAAGACTTCCCTCTACCACAGCAAGGTCTGGACAAGTCGGAAACACAAAAATAAAGTCCTGAAATCAGAAAATCTGGGATCCAGACTATTCTAGTATAGAAAAAGGCGGGAAATGAGCAAACAGATAGTAATTTATTTTTTTGTTTATTTTTGTTTTGTAAGGTTAAATTAAGCAGAAAAATGAAATTAAACAATAAATAAGCACAGAAAATGCTATTGCAATTGAGTGTGTAGCCTACAACAATAAATGCAGTTTAAACTTTGAATTTAAGCAGAAACCAAGTGCGCAAACAGTAAAACGATTTAAACAGTAAAATACAGTAGAAATAGTCGCAAGACTACTTTAAATTGGCTATTAGAAGTGCCTCTTCTCTGAAACCATCTTCCTCATCCTCAGGACTCCTTAAGGAAGAGGTCTCATAAGGATCCGGTCTCAAGCCCGGACCTAGAAAAGGCTAAAATTCATGATTCTGAAAAAGAAACATTGTCAGATCTGATGTCGGATCTAATGGAGTCAAAGCTATCAGATCCAACTTTGTCTGATCCAGGTCAACCTGCAAAATTACTGCTTAGGATAAGGTACTCCTCATCTTTGGATCCAGTTCTTAACAGGATACCTTCCCCATTTTTGGAAAGTTCCAGGTCACCATCCATTTACTCCACTCATTCTTCCAGAAGCCTCAGAGAAGATGTGGAGAGACTGGTGAAGAATATTCTGTTGGTGCAGAGGTCTCTCTCTCTCTCTCTCTCTCTCTCTCTCTGTTTTCAAACCACTCTGCCTTCAAGGCTGCAGACAGAATATTTTCTATCTCGGCAGTACAGACGGAACTTTCCCCATCAGATCCAAAGACCCCTGCCATGATGTCTTAGCACTCACAGCTTCACCATCTCCTTCCACAAGGGCAGCTAGTACCAAAACCTCAGGCTCCCGCTCAAGGAATTGCAATCTCCTCTTATGATACCTACCCAGAGCATCCCACTGAGGAGATCCTTAAGAAAAGGATGTGTAAGAGGAAACAGACTCCCGGAGGAGCCCATCACAAAAGACACAAATTTTGATGAAGGCGAGGGGTTCCCACATTCACTTCCTGAAGATATTGACTTTGGAGACATCCTAGAAATCCTTAAGCAGAGAGGTGATTGGACATCCAGCTACCTTACAGCTGAGGAATCTGTTATCCAGGAGGCTTTTGGTACTCATCCCGCTGCCTCCTGGGTGACTCAACCCACTGATGAGTTCATTGACTTGATCTCATGGCCGGCATGGAAGGACCTTGACACCATAGAGACCATTCCTCTCAGGCCAGACAGGATAATGGCACCACCAGTTTATAGACAGCTTTGAGGGAAGGGAGTTCCTCTTGATGTCATGATCATTCCTGCAGCTACCAAGAAGGAGCTAACAGAGGACAGTTCCACTGTCCATCCCCCCAACAAGGAGTTGTAGGTGTGGACAGATTTGGGAAGTGTGTCTGTGATTCAGCGACCTTTGCCTTAATGTCTCTGAATTATTTGGCACACTTTACTAGGCTTCAAAGGAATTTGATCAAGGAATTATCAAATACCCTCTTGGCTGCAGTTTCTGATGAAGTTTAGACATTGATTACTTCTCAGTTGATGACCCTATCCAATTCACCAATGAGGTTGATCTCACATGTAGTGGAAGGAGCCTCAAGTGCAGAGAGTTCAGGAATTTCCATAAGGAGACATGCCTGGATGCACCTCTGTGAGTTTGCAAAACCTTTCAAGTTTTCTTCGTCAATGCATCCTTTGATGGATTATCTTTATTTGGCCCCAAGGTTAAAGAAAGTCTGTCCAGATGTGAAAAGGATGGAAAGACCCTGTCTGCTATGAGCATGCATTTTTCAACTCCTCAAAGAACCTTTTCCAGGAATCAATGAGATAGTCAAAAAATGTGGTTCAAGAAGTCTCCGAGTCCCTTTCAAGACACAGGTGGAGAGGGCTCCCCCAGAGGCAGAGAGGGGAACTTGAATGGACAAAGATGCCCCTGTGGCAGAGGAGGCTCACAGAACCAGGGTTACAGAGAATCTTTCTTTGACAAACCCTACCAGCGCTGCTGAAAGGAGGCCCGATTGTCCACCTCTGGAAACAGTCATGGACAATTATCCCTGCACCAGAGAGCCTGACTAAATATAACAAAAGATACTTGGGTGCAGCGTTTCATTTCCAGAGGATATATTATACCCTTTTCCCTTTCTCGCACAGCCCCCCCCAAAAAAACATGATGTTCCACCCAGTCAGAGGAAGCAAGCAGCAGTTCAAATACAAAAGCTGCTAGAAAAAAGAGTCATCCAAGAACTCCCACAAAACCAGATGGAATCTGGAACTTTCTTAAGGTGCTTTTTAGTGCTAGAGAAAACAGCAGACTGGAGACCCATACTGGATCTCTCCAAACTAAGCAAGAAAGTTCAAAGAACCAAGTTTCAGATGGTCATGGTTCAGTCCATTCTCCCTTTTCTGGGCAAGGATGACTGGATGTGCTCTATAGACCTTCGGGATGCATACTATCACACAAAGATGAACAGATGGTCATAGGTTCATAGGTGGGTACTAGGCTAATGGCCCTGGAGCCTTTACAAGCCTAGCCCATAGAAGTGCCATGGCATCGTGCCACCCAGCGTTAGTTCCCAGTGCCTCTATCAAGTAGAGCCACTGGAGTGATTCCCCGGGATGAACTTTCTATTTCCCATCCACTCATCAATATTTCTCTTGAAGGGGGCCAGTGAGGTGCTCTGCTTGACATGTATGGGAAGTCTTTTCCAGAGCATTGGCAGTCTCTGGGTTATAAACCTGTCCCAGCATGTTTAGTTGATTGTGGTAATGAGGTTGAGGTCTCTGGAGCGTGTGGTGCAGAGGGATGGGATTTCTTTAGATGTAGCATTTCTAACAGAGCTGGGTCAGACATGGCTTTGTAAGTCAACCAGAGATCACCTCTTAGTAGACAATATGGGACAGAGAATAGCTGGAGTTTTTTGAGTCTGTCCATGTAGGACATGGGTTTAAGGCCTAAGATCCTCTTAGTGAGGTACTTTTGTGGCCTTTTCAGCTGTTGCATGTGTCTAGTGAGGTACATGCCAAATGGGGCATTATACTCAATGATTGGCCTAATGAGGGAAGAGTAGAGGGAGATGATGACCTCTTTCTTCCTGGATGCAAAGCCCTTGGTAATGAGATGTGCCACATAGAAGAACTTTCTGACCACAGTGGCAATGTGGTGGTCGAAGGAGAGGTTGCTGTCAACCTGTGTCCCCAGATCTCTTATAATGCCTTCAGTGTTCAGTGGGCTCCCATTGATGTGTTTTTCCCAAAGGGGATGATGACACATTTTTTGGCATTAAGCTTAAGGTCATGGTTTTGACACCAGTCATTGGTCTCAGTGAGGCCTTTATGTAGGATGTCTACATCACTTTCAGAGTTAATAATGGCTCCCAGCTTGCAGTCATCTGCTCACTTGGTCAGCCAGAGTCCCTCCCTGTTGGCCTGGACTTCTGAGAAGTAGATGCCAAACAGGAGAGGACCCAGGACCAATCCCTGTGGGACTCCACTCGTGACTGGTCGGCAGTTTGATTTGGAGTCTACTACCTTCACACTGTGGGTTCTATCTCTGAGCCAACATGCAACCCACCTAGTGATATAGGGGTTGCTGCCTAGTTTGGTGAGTTTATCAATAATTCCTGAGTGGGGAATGGTATCAAAGACCTTGGCCAGATCGAGGTAGGCTGTATGAACTGCCTTGCTCTCATCCATAGCTCTGGTGACTGACTAAAAGAAGTCAACCAGGTTGAGCAGGCATGTTCTACCTTTCACAAAACCAAATTGAGTGGGATCTAGAGTTTGGAGATTCCCTATATCTTTGTTAATTAGGTCCATGATGATGTGCTCCATAGCCTTACATATCAGACTCGTCAGGCTAATGGAGTGATAATTCCTAGGGTCTGTATTCGCTCCCCCTTTATAGAGAGGGATGACTGTAGCAGTGCGCCATTTGGTAGGGACAAAGCCTGAGGTGAGGCTGTGACTGAACAGGGCACACAGATGTGATGCCAGTTCACTTTGTAGTACATGTAGAACACATCCAGGGATATTGTCAGGTCCTGTGGAAGCTGTATTCTTGGCCTTGGACAATGCAGCTTTAACCTGTGCTCCAGTAATGCTGGGTGCCTGACATTCCTCCGGTATTGTGATTGGTCCTTTGAGGGGGGAGGGGTAAAGTTGGCACTGAATCTGTTAGCCAGTATGTTGGCAATATCTGTTGACTTAGTAAAGGAGCTACCATTGTGCAGTATCTCAGAGCAAACCTGGGTCCATAAGGTACTTATGCTTCTGGCTGGGAGCCAGTCATTATCAATTCAGAGTATTGCCCTTTGGACTCAGCACAGCCCCCAGGATGTTTACCAAGTGCATGGCAGTAGTAGCAGCTCACCTCATAGTGCAGGGATTCTGGGTGTTTATATGTCTAGATAACTGGCTCATTACTGTTCCGACCAAGCAGCAACTCATATGTGCAAGAGACCAGATTCTCCAAACATGCTCTTTTCTGGGGATTACCATAAACTATGACAAATCTCATTTGGAACTGACTCAGACTTTAGTTTGTAGGAGCCTTTCTCAGTATAAAGACAACCATTGCTTCCCTTCCATTGCCAAGAGTTTAGACCATAAGATTTCAAGTCAAAAACATAATATGCAGCACTGCAATTTCAGCCTGAATGGTCCTTCAGGCTCTGGGACTGATGACAGATACAATAACTTTAGTACCACTGGCCAGGTGTTACATGAAAATTCTACCCTGGATGTTAGCTACTCAATGGCTGATTATTTATCAACTAATGTCTTACAAGATTAAAATCATTCCAAAATGGTGGATTAATTCAGACCAGGTTCTACAAGGTCATCTGTTCATTCTCCCTTAGCCCAAAGCCATAGTGAACGTGAACGCCTCCCAGCTGTGTGTGTGTGTGTGGGGGGGGGGGCATTATCTGGGGAAGACAGTCCAAGGCACCTGGTCCCCCGAAGAGGCCAATTTGCATGTAAATGTTCTGGAGATGAGAGCAGTGCTGCTAGCATTGCAGGCATTTCAGAATGCTCTCACTTTGGGGACAATTGCAGTACAGTCAGACAACATGTCAGTTGTCTATTACATCAGCAAACAGGGGGGAACCAAATCCTACCCATTGTATTGAGAAGCTCTCAGAGCATGGCAGTGGCCAATCTCTTCCAACCGCTTTCTTTCAGCAATCCACGTTCCAGGGAAGTTCAACATGATAGCAGACAAATTTTGCAACTGCATTCTTCTACCTCAGGTATGGTCCCTCAACATGGAGATTGTGAAGAGAATCTTCCAACAATGGGCCTAGCCTTGCTGCAATCTATTCATGTCTCCCCTGAACAACAAATGCAGAAGCTACTTTGTCCTAATCCCTCCTACAGGGGAATCATAGAAGAATGCTCTACTTCAAAATTGGCCCCCCAGTCTCCTTTGTGGGTATACTCCAGCAACATTAATACCCACATTTCTTCAGAAAGCTGCAGGATTAAAGAACAAGGTCATCCTCATTGCCCCTTATTGGCCTCAACAAATTTGGTTTCCCTTCCTTTGGCCTAACCTTGGTTTCTGGATCCAACTCTGGACCTCCTGTCTCACCCAACAGGCATGATACATCCAGCACAGTGAATCTCAGGCTGACTGCCTGACAGCTCCAGTTCCATTAATGGCCAGACAATTTATGCTCAATATTCCTATCTGTCATATTCTTTTGTCCTCCCATAAACCATCCACCAGGAAACTGTGCTCCATCAATTGGAAGAGATTTGTTTTTTGGGCTCAGAAACATAATATTGAACCTTTCACAGCCCCCATTCATGATATCTTGGAATTTCTAGTGAATCTTTTTATTATTTTATTTATTTTACATTTGTTTGCCGAGTTAATCTGACTAGGCCAGTAGCCTCTTTTCAGCAGAGACCCGAGGGGAAAGCCCCAAAAAAGATAACAGAAAGAACAAAAAAAATAGGTAAACTTAAACAGAATAGTAATAAAAATAAACATTGCACAATAATGAAATCAAACCATGTTATATATACAAATTAGAGTATATGTGGATATATATATATACATATATATATATATATATATATATACATATATATATATATATATATATATATATATATATATATATATATATACATATATATATATATATATATATATATATATATATATATATATTTATTTATGGGTCACCTTCATTTGTCCGACAATTCATTTGACTGAAACTCATTTATGTGCCACTCATTTGCCTGAGAAGTAGTACTTGAATGCACATTAAAGGGATGTATCCCTTTCCTCACTGTAGTGCGACCCTGGTGTTAGTATATATAGTTGGGAGGGTTGGGGGGCACAGTCCCCACCTAGTTTGATTGAAATTCTTGTTTTTTGCTAGATATTGTTCAGGAACACCAAACTAGTTGGGTGGCTCCACCCCCCCGCCCCATACACACACACACACACACACACACACACACACACTGTGGGGGGCTGTGCCCCCCCACACCCCTAACTATATATACTAACTCCAGGGTCACACTATAGTGGGGAAAGGGATATAGCCCTTTTATTTGCCTGCAAATACTACTTGTCAGGCAAATGAGTTTCAGTCAAATGAACTGTCGGGCAAATGAAGGTGACCCATATATATATATATATATATATATATATATATATATGTGTGTGTGTGTGTGTGTGTGTGTGTGTGTATAGGAAGCTAGTTTGGATAGAGTAAAGGTAAGATGTATAGCAGGACAGACCACAGTGGTGACAGAATTATCCAGGGGTAATACAGGAACAGACCCATTTGCTATCTAGATGCTCTTTAAGAAGGAGTTTGAATTTAGAGGTGGAGGGGGTATTAAGAATGAGTTGAAGAGTGTGGTTCCACATTTTTGCTATTTGACATGAAAATAAGGATTCACCAAAAGAGTTATTGGCTTTCATAACTTGCAATAGCAATTTATTAGATGAGGAGAGGGAACAGGTAGTGTTGTAAGGATGTACAAGATGTATTAGAGTGGGACAGGCATTAGGTTGGTATAGGATGCTGTGGGCAATAGTTAGCAGGCTGAGTGTTCGTAAGTTTGGAAGTTCAAGACAGTGCATTGTTTCAGAGCAGTACAATGGTGGATTTTATTATATAGACCAGCAGCAAAATAAGTGATTTTCTAATAGCATGTTTCAAGTTTAGATAGGTCAGTCTTCCTCAGATTTAAGAAAATGGGTCAGGCGTATAGTAGTGTGGAGAGGAGGTGTGTTTTGGCAATTGCTTGCCTAGTTGATGAAGTGAGGAATGTTCTAAACCTATATTGATATTCAAGTTTAATATGTACGTTTTTAGTGGTGCGGGCAATGTGTTTATCATATTTCAGGCCGGAATCTATTGTGATATCAAGTAACTTAGTGCTGTCTACTGGTTCAGTTATAGTTCCATTGGATGAGAGTATGTGCATTGATGAAGGGAGATTTGGGAGTTTGTTATTTGAAAATATCATACGCCTAGTCTTACTTGGGTTTAGTATGAGTTGTCTTTTTTATGAAAAGTTCTATGTCTGTGAAAGCAGATTGAGTCTTGGATAGGAGGTCTGGTAGGGAGGGGACTGCGCAGATAACAGTGGAATCATCTGCATACTGTATAATTGTGCATTGAGAGAGGTGGAGCTAAGACTGTTTGTAAAGATGGAGAACAGCAGGGGACCGAGAATAGATCCCTGTGGGACTCCTATGGTGATGGGTAGAAGAGAAGAAATTTCATTGTTCCATATCACTGACTTTTGTCAGTTGGTCAAATAGCTGTGGAGCCAGGTAATGGAAGCTAGAGAGATGAAAAGATGCTAAGTCAAGTAGTAGTCTTTGATGTGATACAGTGTCAAATGCTTTTGACATATCTAAGAAAATGAAAGTGACAAATTGATTACTATTTTTATGGTGATTGTGTTTGTGAAACTTAAGAGGGCTGTGATGGTACTGCATTTAGGTCTAAATCCATGTTGGGAACTGGAGATTAAGTTGTTTTGTATGAGGTGGAACAGTAGTTGAGAGTGTATGCATTTTTACAGTATTTTGCTAAGAGGGGAGAGTAGGGCAATGGGTCTATAATTGGATAACTCAGTGGACTGGCCACCTTTGTGTAGGGGTATTATATGGGAAATTTTCCCGAGTTTAGATACATAATGTTCAATGATTGAGCAATTTATTAGTATGGAGATTGGGTAGGAGATAGAATCTGATGCTAGTCAAAGAAATTCACTTGGAAGTTGATCTACAGCTAGTCTAGTGGGTTTAAGTTGGAGGAGGAGGTTTTTTTTTATATAAGAAGTTGGGACAGGCTGAAATGAGAAGGTTGTGGGTAGGTAGTCAGCCATTAAGGGGATTATAGGAGTGTCTTTGTTGTAATAGTTAACTAAGGCCAGAATAGAGTTAATAAAGTATGTGTTAAATCGGGTTGCTGTGCTGATGCTGGGGTTTAAATTGCTAGGGAAGGGTGTAGTGGTATGACCAGGATTTAAGAGTTGTTTGATGGATAGCCAGAATTTTTGAGGATTGTTTCTATGTTTGTGTTGTAGTGTGGTGTAGTATGATTTTTTGTCAGATCTAATCTGTTTTTTTTTATCTAGGTTGCAGGGTGATGGTATTTGTGGAGGGAGACTTCAGTTTTGCAAGTCTGATATGTGTGCCAAACTTTATCTCTTTGTTTCCTAATGTTTAAGCTGTCTGTCGATAGCCATGGTGTTGGTGTGGATTTGCAGCATCTTCCATGAATAGGAGCAAGGGTGTCTAGGATGTTAAGAAAAGAGGCATTGAAGTATGCAACAGCCTCATCCAAGGAAAGTTGTTTCAAAGGGGACCAGTTGTGATGTTGCAGGAGGTAGTTGAAAGTATCTGCAGAAAAATGTTTTTTGAACAGATATTTTTGTAGATAGTATTTTTTGGGGTAAGTTAGTTTTCTGCCTGATAAGATAGGTGGGGGTATGATCACTTAGGGAGTCAGGAAGACAACCAGATTATGAGTATAGATGTGGGTGACTGGCGAGTACCCATTCTAGTATTGAGTGTCTATTGCTGTGTTTGTCAATTTGAGTTGGAGTGGATATGAGTTGAGTGAAACTGAAAAGGTTGATATGATTGGTGGGGTTAATGGAGGTGCAGGTACCACAGTCTAGGTTAAAGTCACCTTGTATGACTGTTTCACGATTTAAGATAGGGGATGCCCAATTAAGTAGGTTTTCTATTAATTTAGTATTGTAGCCAGGGGGAAGATATACTGCTATGATTATGATGGCCTTATTCAGGTTAAGTTGAAGACGTGAGATCAGTATTTCCAGGTCAGAGTATTGGGGTGAGTTAATGGGAAGATGTTGCATGTTTAGATAGCTTTTATATAAGAGTGCCATGCCTCCACCACATTTGTTGTTTCTGTCAACTCTAAGGATGTTATATCCCTGGGGTAGAAATTCTTCACTTTTGTTATTGTTACAATATCAAGGGAGTAAAGTGAAAGGGTAGCTTAAAAGTCAGATGATTTGTTAATAATACTTCTGATATTGATGTTAAAAGGTCAGAGTTAGTCTGATGTATAGGGGGTGTAGTTGAGTTGTTGGACAGGTGTATGGTTGGTTGGGATGGGGCCTGGATTGAGGTGGATGTTACCACTTAAATGTAGTAGATAATAAAATACATCATCAATGAGTTATAAAAAACAGCAACCTTTAAGCATACATCTAAACATTCACAATTGGAACCCTCAGAAATAATGGCAGGAGCAGGTGATTACCTGGTTCACTGCTGCCAAGTAACGGTCTAAACAAGCAAGTTACTTAATGCGAATATATGTTATGGGACACATGATCACAAACACATTAGATTAGAAGCTTTTACATATTGACCAAGGCACTACCTTAAAGCCCTGTAGAAGTAAAAGGTTATATTTCTACATGGCAGTCACAAGCACTATACCTGGCCAAGTAAGTCAAGGTGATAAAGTAAGCAAAAACCTAACTAACAAGTAGAATTTAAACAAAAAAACTAATTGCAATCATGAACAATAGTCAAAAAATATCTTTCTATGTATTGCCTTGAGTCAGAATGTACAATGAGAATGTAAGGCAATGCAATGAGCACATATCGGTCATGAGTGCTATGTTGAATAACAGTGTCTATAACATGAAGTATGCTTACATATACATTTTAAAAAAGTTTGACAGCAATTATCGCTGTTGTATTACAAGCAAAACCTGCTGGTGAACCCACTGTGAAACCCACTTATATATAATAGCATTTCTGGGAGGAAACAGAGGCCAGAAGCAGAGTAGAGCACACTGGTATGAAATACATGGGACAATAAGAGCAAACAAAGATAACCACAATGACAATCAAATAAACATAAATTTGCAATATAGAATTCAAACTATAATGAAATATACAACAGTTTCCAAAGCACACACAGTGTAAGCAGCCTGTGATTAGTCTATAGCAATATACACCAGATTTAGTAGGCTATACAGAAGAAACAGTATAACGTAAGCTAATTGTTGCAGATAGATCAACGATAGACAGTATAGATAGGTACACAGCATCAGTTGTAGGCTACAATTGTGTACTTCCACTAACCGTGACTGTGACGTTCAATAGCACCAAAATTTTGAACAGGCGAATTTAAATACCGCAATGGCTGATGGGTAGATGGAAACAATGGCAATGTAATAGAATATGGGGTTGGATGGCAAACAGTATAATGGTGGAGATAACAGGATGGCAGAAATAGAGGGTTAATATAAGGCCAAAAGGCAGAAACTTCACAAATACAAAACCTGGTATGAAACAAAAGGGCTGTACCAGAGATAGACAAAGCCAACACTGTTGAAAATGTAACACTGTTGAAATGTACACTGCAAAAACAACAAAATCAGCAAGCAGGTGAGTAAAAAAGGCAAAAATACCTTTTCAAGGGACTATGTTTAATTTATGTGGCGAGGTTTGTTTGTAGAGTTTAAGGTAGCATTAATTGTTTGGACACTCATTCAAAAAAAGAGATTCTGCAGTAGGGAGGTCAGATTAAATGTTATCGCTTAATGGAGTGGGGGGAGCCCCTTGGAGGCACAAGCCACAGTCTAGGCAGAGCACAAATGGCTAATAATACACGTACAAGATATAGTTACTTAAGATGTAGGGTTACACATACAAATTTGTTTGCCTTCCTCTGAGGACCACTGGCTGTAACTGTTAGTTGTACAGAGACCTAGATAATCATTATTAGTTCTGATAAGTGGGAACATTCAGTAGTGGGATGAGTGACCCAAGGCAGTAGCCCATTGCTGTTCTTTGAATACCACTGGCTGTAACAGGTAAGTTGTACAGACACCTGGATATCCTCTTTCTGAACTGATAAGTGGGATGTTCAGTAACAGGAAAGAGTGGCCCAAGGCACCTTATGCAAGCTTGAAATCCTTCAGACAAAGACAAATAATTTTTGAAGAAGGAGCTAGTTCTTCTACAGTTAAAGTACAACTAGCGATTTCCAATTTTCATGTTGGAATAAATGGTTCTTTTGTAGAGTCCCATAAATTGAGCAAACACTTTTTGAAAGGCACTGTACACTTAAGGCCCCCCTTTAAAGATCCTACTCCACCTTGGGACCTGAACCTGGTTCTACAGTCTCTTACACAATCTCCCTTTGAACCCTCAGCTACATGTGAACTCAAATATCTTTCATGGAAGACAATTTTCTTAGTGGTCATTACCATGACCAGAAGAATTTCTGAGATTTGAGCATTGTGTTCAAAACCCCCATACTTGATTTTCCATAAAGACAGATGTTGTCTTCGCCTTCATTTCATTCTTGCTGGATGCCTACAGGGAAATCCTAGTTAGTGGTTTTATTATTTTATTACTTTTTACTAGTTAGTGTGTTTGTGTGTGTGTTGTGTGTGTGTGTTTTAATTGTGTTTGTTTGTGTAAAGAAGCAAAACCTCTTTAAAATGTCTAAAGCAGCGTGTGCTGTCAGAAAATGTCTCTGACAGGCGGCTCACACTGCTGTCCAACAATCTACTGGCTGGGGCCTGCAGTGTCTCTGTGCTGTGTGCCCTGGACTCCTGTGCAGTGCCAAGGAAAAAGCAAAAAATAATTCAAAAGAAAAAATGATCAAGCCGAGCCCCAGAGGATTCAGAGAGGGAAGCAATCTAAAGCCCTCTAAAGCATCTAGGTCCGCATAGGTCTCAGCCCCAGCGAGATTTCTCAACTCTCTGCTTCGCCGGCTCCGGCTGGGGCTGGACGGCTAGGCTCCAATCAGTTTCTGGCTCTCCCTGCGGCGGCCTCGGAGCGAGAAGTCCCGTTCCACGTTTCGGCTCAAGCTGGGCCCGAGCCGAGAAGGTCAGGGTCTCGTCCCGGTGGCTCGTTCATTCGGCTCCAGGATCTCCTCAGGATCTCCCCTGCTGTCTGTCTCTCCCCTCGCTCCCTCCAGAGCCAGATCGACCGCCGGGATCAGGAAAGGCTTCACTTCTGAGAGGTCGACTTCTGGCCCAGATGCGAGCACTGCCCAGCTCGAAGTGATGCTTAGACTCAATGCCTGCCCACTCCATCAACGCCTTGATCCTTCCGACTCTCTCTCGAGCTCGGGCCGGTCGCGCGTCGAGGCCGAGACTGTGATAAGCGTCGGGAGCCGATACAGTGTCGGCTCCGTTTTGGCTCCGCTCTTCTTTCTGTTTTCTTCCTTGGAAGAATCACCGGCGGACTTCCGATAGGGCTCGAGGATGGAGTCGGACCCCCCTCCCTCTCCTCCTCGCGGCCCTTAGGCAGCTCGGGTGAGTCTCGACGACAGCCCTCACATCAGCCCATCCTGTGTCCGGTGCTTCTTTTTCGGCGGGGCTCGGGCCGCTCTGCCTCCTGCAGGGGGGGACATTGAGGGTCATGCGGTGTGTGAGCCTGGCTCTACCCACACCACAGCTCCGTCATCCCCTCCCTCTCACGGTGCCTCAGGTTACGTCCTTCCACCTCCCCCCCCCCCCCGGTGGGTGTGGTTTGCTAAGAAGGCATGGGCGGCTCCTGATTCCAGTGGACCTCCCTCCCCCCCAAGTTCTTAACAGCACCAGCAGACAAACACAGTTTAACAAAAAAGGGTTTTTCTGTGGATGCTGGTGTGGTAGCTGCCCACTAAGAAGGAGCTAGCTGATCCTTCAGTACCTGTCCATCCACACTGGTCTCTTGAGAAGATCAGTCAAGAAATGGAGAAATGGATAGTCGCGCCAACATTCATCCTTCCCACTTTGGAACAAGAAACAAGATGCTCTATAGACCTTGGGATGCGTGCTATGCTACCTTCCCCAATATGCTGGAAAGAACAGGAAGCTCCAGACCTTTCAGAAGGTTCCCAGTTCATTTCAGGCCAGGGCCCTTGGTCTCACCTGCCCCACTGCCCCGGGTGTTTACCAAATGCATGGCGATGGTAGCCTGAGGCGACAAGTTCAGAAGTTTCCCAGGTGTTCCATCTATTGGCTCCCATATCTCTCCTCGCATCTCCTTCTGATGGCCAGACATACACTTTTTAGTTTTTTGTCCAAAGCTGGGTATTTCAGTATTTTCAAAAAGTCCTTTTTTAACTCATAAGCCGTAGTCAAATTATACCTACAAGTAGCAATCTCCTACAACAGATGATCTGTCCCAGAATACAACATCCAGAGAATATCAGAACATTCACATATGAGAATATCTCCTTTTTCACAACAGAGATCAAAGCCAGGTTAGTTCTGAAAGTGTTGGTTGGGGTTGGTTCTGCCCATGCCTGCCAGCTTCCCAGCAGATCATTCATGGCGAGGATCGTGATGGCGGATCCTTACCTCTATGCTCATTACACACACCTTCATGTCTCACACTTCAATGTTCACTTAAGCGTGCAAAATCATCTCATGTGGTGGATGTCTTCCCCTCAGCTCTTGTTGGGAGAACCCCGCATTCCACCTCCTCCGGATGCCTTCTCCGGTTGCTACTCTGACGGATGGTGGGTCCATCGGGGGGGGGCACACCCAGCAGGATGAGATGGCCTGGCATGATGGCGGATGGCACAATGAGGCAGTGGAGGAGATGGGAGCAGTGCTTTTAAGTGCAAGCAAGACAGAAGCATAAACTTTCCTGAGGATTGAAATCAATGCAACAATATGTTGGTGTATGTGTGGTGTGATAACAAACACAAACAAAGGAGGAACGAACACCCCTGTGATGAGAGCACTCAGACTGTGGCAATGGGCGATTTCTTCTCAAGTTTTTGAGATACATCCGCACATCGGGAAGAAGTCAATCATGGAGGTGCAAGTTGAGCAGCTCCTCATGCCTCCCGAGTGGTCTCTGAAAGAGCTCTGTAGTGAGAGAAAATTTTCTCAAGTGGGGTCAGCCCCTTGCGATCGATTTTTTTACTCCCCCAAAGCAAGTGCAGTGCATATTTCATTTCACTCTATTTCCTTTACCAGGCCAGCAGCAGAGGCGGCTCTAGTCAAGTTTGGCCAGGGGACTTCTGTATGCATTCCTCCCCTTCCCACTGATCTCTCAAGTGATACAATAGAACAAAACAGTTCAGAAAATCTGATCAGCTTTTTCTCTCTATCACGGAAAGCAGAAGGGACTCTCAGTTTCAAAGGTATCATATTCAGATGGGGCTACATCTTTGATCTCCCTTGTATATGAAATTAGACATCAATCACACTTTCATTTCTCATTATAAGTTGGATGGCCTGGACAGACAGACCTTGTGTTGTGATCTCTTTCTACCACCTCTTTCTTAGACATATGCTATATTTTGCATATATCCTGGTTCAGGATGTAGGTCACCCCTTCTTTCTTCCTGTTGTTAGAGGTGGACTCTTAGAACATAACTTCTATTTACCTTACGTATCAACCCATCATTTCATCCAAAGATGGTGTTAGAATCCAGTATAAATCAATCAATTTGCTAGTATCCTTACCCAAATTTTCTAACAAAGGAGAATACATATTACATTTATTGGATGTTCATAGACAGTTGCATTTTTACTTACATAGGAAAAAACATTAGGAAATCTGATCTATTATTTTTTTCATATGCAGGACCAACATTGGGTAAACCAGTTACCAAAGTTTCTCTATCTAGATGGATAACAAATTGCATTTCCTTTGTGTATAACTAATGGGGATTGCTCTAATAAAACCTTTCCCTGCCTTTTCTACCAGATCCATGGCAACTTCCTCAGTTTTTCAGTCCAGACTGTCCATGGATGACATTTCTGCAGCAGCTACTTGGGCTACACCCCATACCTTTATTACTCAATGCAAATTAGATCTGTTCTCCAGAGGAGGGCATCTTTTTGATCTACGGTGCTCAGGAATATCCTTCCTTGAGTCTGCCCTGGAAATTAGGTAGCTGGGGACTCTATCCCATAATATGAGGACAGAATGTATGTTGGCAATATCAGATAAAGAAGTTATGTACTCACCATAATGTTTCATCTGTGTTGTCCATTTTCATTCTTCCTCAGCTCCCCTCCCACCAACTCTCATTCTTATGGCTTCTGCAAGAATGAGTGTTTAGTGGACCTATATGTCCTTATGTTTATATAACTTCCAGATATACCTTCTCCATAATAAGTTTCATATTTTACTTTCTACTAAGGTAGCAAACAAGATCTGAGGTAATTGGGGTCGGTGCATTATGGGTATGGGAGAAGCTCGAGAGTTGTTGGTTGCCACAAACTTTAGCAACAGCTGAGTCAGATCCGAGGGATCGAATCCGAACCCATCAGTTGTGAGCTGTTTGGGAGATTTTCAGTCACCGATACAAGAGACCTGGATAATGAAATTCAGATTATGAGGAAGAAGTTACAAATGTTTAAGTTTGTCAAAGATAATGAAATATGTCAAACACTGATGAAGTATGTACACATGGATTTGTTCTTGTGTTTTCAATTACCATTTGTGCAAGGTTGTAAGTGGCTTGTAATATGTTAAATCTGCTTTTAATGGGGCTGTTCCAGTTAAGGTTAATGTTAACGCAGCAATTTAATCTGATTCATTCAGTTATATAGACAGAAAATTATGTGGGATGTCTTCAAATAATTTCATAGAGGAAGAGGTGAGACATAGATGCTAAGCTTAGAATATCCTTTTAGTTTCACCTGTGTGATTGTCAGTTTGAGAGCTGTGATGGTTCAGATATTACTTGTTCCAATTAGAGTAAGTTTATGTTTTTTTTTTTTCATTTGATTGTTTTTTTTTTATCATGGTTAGTATATCACCCTCTTGTCATGCTCTGGGTCAGTTTTCATTGAAGCAAGTGAAATCATTACTTATTTGTGGTAGGAACCAGGAATCTTCAGATTCAGCAATATTAATACTTTTGGGATTATGTTGGGCTTTCCAAGTCTGTAGTTGTGCTCAGTTATTAATAACACCGCATATAGTTGCATATTCTATGGAGAGTTCCTTAAGATTTAAAACGTGGGTATTGTTAATACTTTTGGGGAATGGAATATGTTTGGGAGACAGGTCAAGGATTTAAGTGAAGGACAGCTGACATGAAAATAACCTATAGCAGTATTAAAAATGCATGTTTGTGTGTTTTAAAATAGGTTTGGTAGGTGTGTACTTTAAAAATCAATTTAGTATTATTTATATGGTATTGTCTTGTGAGGGGGAGGGTGCAGTGTATTTCAGCCAGCACTGATGCATACTTTTATGAAATGGCAATGATTTTAAAGTGTGAGTGTGAGTAAAGAGATTATTCAATAGTGTATTAGATAATGGTACATTGAAACCCTATCTTATTTGTAATGATTGTTCTTTGTTTTAAAGGTAGAATTGATAAGAGGTAAAGATGCCAGATGGTTCATGTCAAGTATAGTTTAGAAGGTGTTGAACTTAATAACATTTTAGCATTCTGATTTAAGAAAGGTAAAGAGATGCCAAGTTTTAAAAGGGCTGAGTAAAGCACTATTAAAGATATGAAATAAAGTTATTAAAAGGGCTGAGTAAAGCACTATTAAAGATATGAAGTAAACGAAGCACCTTATAACACTGTAGTGAATATTTGAGAGGTTCCATATGTGATACCAATAAATTGTATAATAATTTGAAGGACTGTATCCCTATAATTTGTTTAAAATAGCACATGAAGAACCAGCGCTATGACACAGAGGGATAATGCCCTAGCTTTGGCTCAGTTGATCCAGATTCAGTTAGTATCTCAGTTGTATGAGGAGCTGGCAGGGAAAGATTGGTGTGGCCATCCCAGGGAGGTGGGTGCTCATCACCGGCACTCCCTGAGGGGAGATGTGGTCCAAAAAGATAGGAGTGCCCCTTGGTCATTGTGTTGATGAGTGCACAGCAGGGAGATGGAGAAAACGAAAGGCTAGGTCATTAAAGAAAAAAATCCCTCCCTCGGCAGAAACAGTTGCTGGCATGACGCCCCCAGGACATCCTTAGGTTCCACACTAGCTCTAGTGCAGAACTGGAAGAAAGTAAGTGGAAGGAGGGGTTGACAGACTAGGCAATATGAAGAAAAATGTGGGGGTGGATAACACATAAAGGATATGTTGCTAAAAGGTGTTTCATAGCTTAGCTGACAGAGTATCCCTTTCACATGGAACTTGTATCCTCTAAGGCCGAAAAATGTGTGGTGTGCCATACAAATAAATTGAATATAGTTATAGATGTTTCTAAAACTGTTGAATATTTATGTCTTTATACAAAAGGAAAATTGAACAGAAGGTAGTTTGTACATTAGTTGAACAGAAGGTAGTTTGTACATTAGTTGAAAGAGTTTCTAGTTTATTTGCTGTGCTTTGTCTCCTTTAACCGGTTGTGTTCCCATGGTAGTAGTGTGTGTGTGGTTCGATACATTTATAAGTAGTGGCGGGTGGTGTGGCTGGGGATTTGGAGTAGGGAGGAGTGATTAGGCTAGACATCCATGTCAGCAGGAGTCAGTCTGTGCATGTAAACTCTCTTTTTAATTTCTATAAATCTTTTGGGTTTCTAATAATATGATGGGAATGGACCCCATTTCTATGTCAAAGTACGATTAAAGTTCATGAAATTAGTATTGTTTCAGTCTTTTATGTCAGCCAAAAGTGGTCTTCGCAGCACCCGCAATGTGCCCAGTAATGACTCCTTCTGCAATTTGTATGGCGTTACATGGATTGGTAACATATCTAAATACAATTGTAAATTCTTTTTTAAAAGACCAGTTGCTCCTACTAATTTTGGAACTGTCTGGGTATCTTTCATCCACATTGCTGCCTGCAGATCCTGATATTTTATGACTTTGTGTGTCTCTATACACAAGACACTGTAGTTACTGGGTGTGGTGATTTCAATTATCAATGCTACTCTTGTCTTCTTTTCTTGGACCACTATATCCAGTTTTCTAGCATCTGTCTTTTGAACTGTTGGTAATGGATCCCATGTGATATAAACAGCATAATTTTCTGTGATGCTTTGTGGCTCATGTTTCCAGTATTTTTCAGCCACTTCAATGCCATAATGTTGCACAATCCCCACTGAAACAATCTTGCCACATTATTATGCCTTTCAGTATACAGTTCTTCTGTCATTAGTATGTCGTAACCAGCAACAAGGTGTGCAACTGTTTCCAATTCGGTTTTACAAAACCTACATTTGTCTGTTTCCCCCACATGTTCAGTAGCCCACTATCTTGGGCTGCCAAAATTAACCTTTCATCTCTTGGTTTGAATTTGCCTCTCCTTAACCATTCCTGCATTCGTTCTTGATCAACATGAGGTTCTTCCAGAAGTTTTCTGTACTTGCAACTATATTTATGATTTTTCCACATTTCTTGCCTTCTCATCTGGTCCTTCACCTTATATTCTTTCTTTTGTTTTTTGGCACATCCAGTTGCTGCCTGACTTTTATCTACTTCTGATTTGATTTAATTTCTGCTTGACGCCAATATGCTTCTGCTAAATTAAGCAGATAAGTCATCTTAGATTTATTCTTCTCATGTTTCTAAACGTTCACTACATTTGGGTCTTGTGAAGTCATCAGGTATGTGTGGAGTCCCACAATTGCAGATATATACATGTAATCAATTTCAAGGAGACCCATCCCTCCTTTGAAACAGGGAATATATAATCTTGGTATGCACTGATTTTTATAAATCATTTGGTGAGCATGAAGCATCCTTCTTGTTTTCTTATCCAATCTATCCAACACATTTTGGGCCCAATCAATCACTCCAAAACTGTAAGTGAGGACAGGAAGAGCAAATTGGTTTACAGCTTGGATTTTGTTCCTAGATGTCAATGCTGTTTTCAGAATTAATTTAAGTCTTCTAAGGTATTCCTTACTAAGTTTTATTCACATTTGTTCATGTTTTAGTGTTGGTCGTTCATAAATTCCCAAATATTTACACACTCTGTCTTGCTCAAATTCTTTTATATCACATTCTTGTCCCAAACTGATGTTTTCCTGGTGCTGCAGTTTTCTGCTTTAAAGGATGCTTTTGTACACTTATCAAGACCAAATGACATTCTTATATCATCTGAAAAAGTTTTGACAACCTGCAGCTGTGCTTTCAGTTCCTCATCTGATGAGCTATACAGTTTTAAATCATCAACAAATATAAGATGAGAAGTCTTTACACTTTGTTGTTTTTTAGGAGCCAAATTGTACCCATGGCCGAAGGTGTTAAGTAAACAGCTTAATGGGTCAATGGCAAGGCAGAATAACAATGGTGACTGAGCGTTACCCTGGAATATCCCCCTTTGAATTTTTATCCCTGGGATAATAATCTGTCCTTTATCATGGCTTAATTGCAAAGTGGTCTGCCACTGTTTCATGGTCACTGTAATGTAGTTGATCAGTGTAGGATGTATCTTATACATTTTTAAGCACTCTTTTATCCTTGAATGTGGGATACTATCAAATGCTTTTTTATAGTCAATCCATGCCATACTTAAATCCTTCCCCTTTTTGCAGTTCTCCAGTATGACTTTATTTAACAACAAATGATCCTTTGTTCTATATGACTTTCTTTTATTCCCCTTTTGTTCTGCCATAATTGAGTTTTATTCTAAACGACTATAAACTCTGTCAGCATCAGTTCCCATGTATAGTTTATACATCACTCTTAAGTAAGAGCGTTATTTTGCCTGTTGTTAACCAGGTTGGTGTCTGGGGTGCGCATATAAATAGTTCTTACTCATAGCTAAATCCTCGTGCAAAGATGTTAATACTTTTAATGAAAAGTTAGGTATTGCATCTGGGCCTGTTGTTTTCCAATTAGAGGCTTTTCTTAATTTTGTTTCAATCTATCTAGCCGTTATTTCATCCCATTTCATATCCTGCACCTTTAAACTTCTTATTCTTTCTTTTACTTCTTCTAGCCATTTGACATCTTTGTTATGTTCCACAGAATCTTCATAGATACTTCTCCAAAATTTATCTCTATCCTCTTTTTTGGCGGTCTTTCAATTCCTTTTACTTTATTTCCCAGTTCTCTATAAAACTTTTTGGTCATCAATAAAGTGCTTAATTTGTTCTTTTCCTTTATATTTATCTTTGTATCTTCAATTTTTTTTTCACCTGTGCTGAAATTTTTAGTTTGTTGTTTGCGATAGTGCATGATAGATTCTGGTCTATTCTAATACTGTGCATTGATTTTATCACATCTATCTTTCTTAATAATTTTGCTTATCTATTCCCTCCTCTATAGTCTTCTAAGAGTGACACTTCTTGTCTTAATTGCTTCATAGTTTTCTCTATTCAGTACTTCCATGATGGTATTCGATTTCTCCCCTTCCTTTCCCTCACTACCCTATGTTGTTGTGGTAGAACTTTACCAGTTATTAATTTAGCAGCACAGTAATATATCCTGTTTACGTCTGTTATATCACATGGGTCTCTATGGACAGTCCTAATTACTGCATTCATTTGTTTTATCAGACTTCTGACTTTTTGGGTTTTATTGACCTTCTGCAGTCTATTTCTCTCATTGATCTTAATATATCTATCCATGTCTATTAAATCAAGCAACTCTTCTCTTATCTCACGTTCTTCCAAACTGAGGGCATATCCCTTGTTTTCCATTTCCTGTGGACATTCTATAGAAAGTTCTATAGCATCTTCCTGTGGCACCTTCTCTTCCATTTCATCATGTGCCATCTGTTGCTCTGTCATATGGGAACTCACTGGCCTATCACTCCTCAGCATTGACTGCATCAGAGTTTCCACAGTTTCCTGTACCTTCCCTTGATGTCTATCTTCAAGTGAACATTTATACTGGTTTCCTGTGGAAGGCTCCAAATTATCTTGACATGCCATCTGACCAATTGCTTCCTGTTCCACTGGTTTCCCCTTAATTTGGATATCCATTACTCTATCCTGTTGTAGTGCTTTCTGCATTTGATTTTCTACACTGAATCCTTCACTTTGCAGGTACTCAGTTTCTGTTTCTTTAACTTCTCCATTACTAATCTCCTTTTCTACTTTTCCTCTTTGTCTTGTTATTTTTTGTATTGTAAAGTTTTCCATCTTTGGATTCCTTTGCCTGTATTTCTCTTCAAATATCTTTGGTGCTACCATTTTTGTATTGGTTAGTTTTTGCCTTCTCGTTTGCACAAATATTACACCATATTAAATATATTTTTCTTTCCCATGTCCATATTTCTTCTTCGTCAAATGTTTCCTAATCTTCCTGTTTCTCCTTACTTTGGGGACTCACTCCATCACGCTGTGATACAACCTGTATTAGACCTTCTACATCAAATCCTTCACCT
Organism: Protopterus annectens; assembly: GCF_019279795.1. Taxonomy (NCBI): domain Eukaryota; kingdom Metazoa; phylum Chordata; order Ceratodontiformes; family Protopteridae; genus Protopterus; species Protopterus annectens. The sequence goes on from NC_056729.1 coordinate 28,167,275, forward strand.
TGCAGGCACTCCATAACTTCAACTTCTATTTTTTTAACTTCTACTTTACGAATCTTCTTTTCTATGATCTATCTTTGTGATATTGTTTTTTTCATTGTAAAATTATCATATCTATCTTTCTTTCCCATGTCCATTTTTCTTTTTATATTTTTCAAATATTTCTAGGTTTTGTTGTTTATATTTCCGCACTTCCTTAGATACTTCTTTTTCCAAACAAATCAAAGTTTCTTGATCTATATATTGTTTTTCACAAATCTGTTGTATTAATGAACGCAAATTTTCATTTGAAGCTTCTGACAGTTTTTCTTGCAGAAGCATTTTTCTTTCCTCAAATTTCTCTCTTAATCCTTTTGTATATGTTGTGCCTGGAAATTCTGAGCTTTTTGCATAATAGTAACAATACATAATTTCTTTCTTATCCTCAATAGTCCACTCTACCATCTTTATGGCTCTTCTTTGGCCTATCAGTTTTTGTGATTTCTGTGGACTGCTACTTCCTTCTACAACAAGGGAGGGCATCCTCCCCCCTTGGGCATGCCTAGCCCCATTGTAGAAATGTTTCCATATTTTAAGGATTCTACACTGTAATTTTTTCCAGTCCTGGCAAGAGTGCGCCTACCAGAATTGGGCACTTTTTTATTCTGCGTCTTGTGCACCCAGCTATTTCTTTTAATTTTTGACCTACTTCTGTCTGTGATATATGCTATATAAATATAGTCTACATATGTGAATACAGGGTCCACCTCCCAAAGGTACTCACCAAGACCTGAGGATAAATTCAGTTTCAGCACTACTACTCTCCTTTGCTTGCTGACTTTTCATCTCTCCATTTGGACACCTTCATCTCTCCATTCGGACCCCCTCTTGAATGCCTCTAATGATGTAGCGATAGATCTGATAAAAGCAGACATAATTCCTAATGGTTTGTAAAATATGTGTAATAACAATTATCAGGTGAGCGACTACAAGAAAATTAGAGCACTAGATACACTGTGGCAGTAGAGTGTGAGAACAATAGGTAAACAAAAGCCCTATTAAGTACCCCTCGTTTATGCTTAGTTGTACAACAAATTAAAAACAAAATGTTAACCAGGAGAGTAAATGTAAATTGGTGTGTGACTAATAAATGTCCTTATGGCTGTACCAAAGTGACCTGGGATGATTGTTACAAGAAAACAAAATATATCTTATGAGAAGGAAACATACAGAGACACGCATACTGCATGTATAGAACTCTTTTATGACTGCATGAAATGTTAACCTTTAGTAAAATGCATTAATGCGTTATCAAAAGAATCCTAATCACAAGTATTAAAAAAAAAAAAAAAAAAAAAAACAATTCGGGGCAATCTGGTTTAACATTGTGAAAAAATATTATACAGAGATTTTGTGAGGTCAGGGGGTAGGGCACATCATCTGATTAAACAGTACAAAAGCTAATAAAGATATTCACTGTAAGACTCACCTGCATTTTGTGCTTTGGCCACTAGATGGCAGTAAAGAGAGAGAGAGTAATATTTTGCTGTTTTAAATGCGGACAAGCTTTAAGTTTTTAACTTATATAACATTTTTTATATGTGAAAATTTGTATATGCATCAACTTTTAACATTTATAAATTTACAAGTTTTTCATTTCATATACAAGGATGCAGCATTTATTTGTTTATAGCATGTCTTATAAAGAAGAAGTAATGTGATTATTTTTTAAATCTGTAACTTGTTTGAATGAGTGTTTGCCTATTATTGGGTGATGTATAATTGATAGGTGGAGTTTTTTTGATATATATCATTTTATGTGGAATTTTATCTGAAGAAGTCTTGAAATGAAAATGCAGAGATTCACTTAAAGCGTTTTTTTGCTGGCCGTTTAATAAATTGTTTATTTTGCAATGGACATACAGCTTCACAAGTGTTTTTGTATTTTACTAGCAGTTATAATCTAGACACAATTTTAGGAAACATGTAACATTCCAATTTACAGTGTATGTTGGACTAGTACTGCAAGGTGTCTTTACAGTACACATTTATGAATGTAGTTCTACAGAAAAAAAGCAGCTGATCAATGCAGCAGTTCCCTAATAATATACAAGTACGGCATTACAAGTTAATATTACAGTCCTGTAGGAAACACATCAGCATTTATAGTACACTGGCTACATTATGCAAATTCAATGCAGAAGTCAAGTCAAACAGTGCATGTCATAAATGACAAAATACACACCCCTGTAACTTGCAGATACAAAAGTGTATTAAAGATCTACCCTAACAGACAAATAACTCTTTTATAGTGTACCCCTGTCATGTCTGGAGAAAATGATGTGAATTATAATTAAAAGTTGGTGTAATATAGGGAATAAATCAGCCCTAGGCCAATTCAAAATAGTTTACAGAAGAGTGAAAAAGTGAACATTCCCACCCTGCATCAGCTACAGCCAATCAGTCTGTGCACATGCAAAACAACACCTCAGGCAATGCAGCAGTGGATCATGAAAGAGCAGACACATTTGCTAATAGTTTGCAAACTGTGTATAATAAAGTTATTATGTGAGAGACTGAAGGTAAGTAAGAATATCTTTAGATAGTAGTAGATAAACAACGGACTTATTAGGTACCCTGTTTCAACACTTTATAGCTCAACAAGTTAAAATGAAATAAAACCTGAATTCAAATTATTATTATTACACTACAGATTAAATGCATAATGCAAAATAACATAGCCACTTTTTCTATAACAGGATTTAAATATATAATAGAATGCTCTTAAACTGTATACACATAAAAGAAATCAAAGTGATTTTTTTGGGCACTTACGTATTATTGCAACCAGATTTGCAACCTCCAATAATTCGTCATGTTTGACTCAAACTATGCCTGTTAACTTTAAAATGATCATGTGAAGTGTAAAAGTACTATTCTCTGATATTGTTAATGGGTTAGGAAGAGGAATAAAGGGGAAATTCATGTTTTGGGGTAGCGTCCTTTACCAATGTCAGGTCATGAATAATACGATCAAGATGCCTGCTGCTTCTCAATGCAGTGAAGAATGACTGTTATTTTTATGGGGAACATTTTGTTAAATGATTAGTAGTCAGACTGGGAACTAAAGTTCATAGAGGAAATGAAGTATGTGGAACACTGACCACACAACAATTGCAATAATGCAAATAAATACTAATAAGTAACGCGGCACAGTCTTTCTTCATAGTGGTACTTGTGGGGCAGGGGTGGTAAACATTATCCCGCTTCACACACATACTTGTGTATCTCTGAAGTTGTGTACTCAGAAATGGCCCTTACACCAGGAACAACAGGTGCTGCTGTAGATGGTGAATGATTCCCCTACATAAGCACACATTTAACAGGGTTTGAAAGGCACCACTTCTGTTGTTCAGAATGTTGCAAGTTTGATAACTCCTAACATTAAAGACAACTGCAAAGCAGCAGTCGTGTCTACTTCGGACAAGGGCTCTATCTGCCATTATTCCTTTTCGTATTTGCCATAGAATGTGACCCAATACTTTTTAACAGTTTACACCACCCTTCTTCTACTAACACACATAATTTGGTGAAAAACATTATAAAGTATGTTACCGGCGAAATGTGGTTGCGATAATACGTAAGTACCTTTTTTTGTAAAGGAACAATGACACGCTATTCAGAAGCACTCACTGAAAACAGTTGTTCTCAGCACTGTCATGAGCAAAAATGTTGAGACAAGTTATCTGAAATTATGTGGTCCACACTATCATATTTCATGACAATGTGAGGTTTTGCCAGCTGTGCCAGGAAAAGTAAGACAGTGAATGTGTAACATATGCCAGCATAGCTAGCTAGCGTTTTGTAAAGAATTATGTCATTTGTATATCAAACTGATTTGTTCATGTGCTTGTGTTGAAAATGTATTTGTAAAGTTGCATGTGTTAAAAAATGTACCAACAGTAGGTTCTGCTGGACAGAAAAAGAAGTATATCTGTATGTCAGATTTTATGGTAACTACTGAAATTAATATATTGTAACAGAGGATACTGGAAGACAAGAGGTTAATCTCAGTCCAGCTAACTTTGAAAAAAAGTTTTAAATCAAATTACTTAATTTAGTCCATAAAGATTGTATCTCACAGGTCTCAATGCAGCCAGAGACAAAAAGTCTGTACTAGGAAGCATTCTGTATTGTCTTTGAATGTGAAGTAATTGCTACTCTGGAAGGGTGGAAGTTTGAAATTGTTTTACGACTTCCAGAAGTTGCAACAGATCTTAGCAAAACTCTAGGTGTGTAAGGTAACACATCTGTGCTAAATCCTGGCAGCCTCTAGTAAATGGGATAGTGTGGTAACCACAGATGTATGTGATATCATTCTGTAATACTAGATGAGACTGAAGTCTCAGAGCAGTCTCATTTTTGGAACCTAACATAGAAAGACCACTCACCCACTTCATCTTCCCTTTCTGTATTAAGTAACCAGGAAATAGTAATTCTTTAGATCAGTTAAGAAATATAGTGAGATTAGTTAAGTATTGTTTCTCTGTAACTGTGTGAATTTATCCGAGTTGTTTTTGATATTTCCTGTGAGCTAAAACTCTGTTGTTTATTGTAAATAGATATTTAGTATTTTCATGTTCTTTTATTATTTATTATTAAATACATTTAAACTTCTCATTGTGGTTGGTCCTTCAAAGAATATTTTAACCTTTGAGAGTACTTACATTTATTTAGTGACACTGTGGCTGCTCCTGAGAGTCTTGTCGCATTGGTCAAACACTAACATTTGTATTAATATTAATTTCACTCAGTATAATTGGGTACCCTTGTAAGAACCTTAGAGTAGCTGGTTTTGGAGTGTCTGGTGGTAGTAATTACCTTATAGTCTGAGCAAAGGGTAGCAGAGTGATTAAATCTGTTCCAGCCTTTCCCAGGTGTGTCTGTGTGTGTGTGTGTGTGTGTGTGTGTGTGTGTGTGTGTGTGTGTGTGTGTGTGTGTGTGTGTGTGTGTGTGTGTGTGCATGAGGGTGTGTGCACACGTAAATCAAATCTCAAAGAGTCTGTGTGTGTCAGCTACTTGAAAAAGGGACACAGAGGATTCACAGAGAGGGTGTTGGAGGACTTGGCTTGGATACTAAGCTGAGGACTCAACTCTGCAGCTGTACTAGTGGTTATGTGGGGGTCTGGAGTGAGAGAGAGAGAGAGAGAGAGAGGAAAACCCAGACCCTGGACTGAGTGTGTTCCCTGTGTGCTCTTAAGGGAAATTGAACTTGATGCAGAGAACTGCATCTGGAAATAGTGTGTATCTATTTTTGTTCCAAGTGAACGTCCCTCACCAGTGTCAGTGGTGAGGATTCAGGTTCCTTAATTACTGGTCCAGAGGAGGGATGTCACAATGAGGTACAACTAACTTTTCAGGACCAAGAAAAAGTTGGAATAATTATATAATTTTGGCAACCATCCAGCTATTTTAGAATATAGCAAATTATAACATAAGCCTACTTACCTACAGTAATTCTGAGAGGTTATTTCTGTATAAAAGAGTAAAATACTGTGAAGAACTCATTTTTACAGTTTCAGGGTTTTGGTGTGTTTTTAACTTCCCCCTGTCCTCTTGGGTTATATAATAACAAGGTTCACTTTTGTTCATGGAGAGATGAACAGGCATTCTTCTTTCTGTTAAAGTATTTTTAAACACTTTTATTAAATTATCACTTAAGATATGGGCTAACATATATCACCAGAAAAGAAAATGAAGCATACTAACATTTTTTTTCATTTACATATATTATATGTCACATATATTTTCTTTCATTGTAACTATCATCAGTCCAACATTACATAAGTTGCTAAATTCCTGCCTTCCCTAAAACTCACTCCTCCTGAGCATTATTCTGTATGCATTGTTCCCACAACTTCCATTTATATTTTTATCATATTGATCGTTGCTGCAGTAGCCAGAGGTATATGGGTTAAATCCTGCCAAGGATATAACAGCCAGACAGCTTTGAAAGCTTCAAGGCACTTTCCACAAATCCAAACTGTCAAGCAACTTGAGCTGAGCCGTCTAAATGACAAGTATGGGTGCGAAGAGCTGTACTGTTGCCAAAGAGTATGCTCCTCTGAGGCTTTCAAGGATTGACAGTTGGCTTCTGCTTTCCTTAGCTGTGCAGATAATCCCCTTTGGAGAAAAAAAAAACTTCAATTTTCTTATTTTTTTGTGGATATTTTATTACTTTCCTTTTCAGGAAAGTTATTTTAAAGCTAGAAGTGTTGTGTTTTAAGGAAACTGTCTAGAGAGTGTAACATACTTTTAAATGAAGGACTCACTTTTTTCTGTTAGTTTAAAAGTAGTGTAAAGTAACTAAAACATTTTTTCTGTGGAGAAATTGTGTTTATTTTTTCTTTCTTTTGTGTTGCTGACATAGTGTTTTAAAGTGCTTTTTACTGCATTTTTTTCTGTCAAAAATAACTTTTGTGGACTGGTAGTGTTTACTGACAACTTCTTCTCTGGGAAAGAGGCACCATTTTTGACTTGACCAAGGAATGGACTACCGATCCCAGAGTTGGTCCCTCTTTGAGCCTCAAAAAAAATCCATTAATCAAATGGCCTTTGCCACCACAGAAGACTAGCACACAGGTGGCTGATTCTGCTGTGTTGATTTGTTGCACCTCAGACCATTCATCTTTTACTCCAGATCCATCTGGTGTAGCACCTACAACCTCTATGGACTGGGGGTTATTTATGTTCCCTGCAACTGTTGGGATCCCCTCAGTGAGCAAGGGAGAGAATCTTATCAGTCCTGGAGGGGGAACAGGGAATGTTTCCCTGTTATATCAAAATGATGTGTCCATCCCTAGGGAAGTAACTGTTACCATTAATAACACAGTTGGCTCTATTTTTCCAGTCACAAAAACAACAGAAAACCAAGGATGTATCAGTCTCTACCTCAGTTTCCTTTGGATAGGAGTAGTTTACTGGGTCTGGGTCAGGGTTTAATTCAGGCTCTTGATCTTTCTTGTAAAGTATTTTCTGGTAAAAGAAAGAAAGATTCTTTGTTTAATGAAGAGATTCAAGATCCTGGGTCTGAACAGGAAGATGCAGGGGATGGATGCATTTTTTCCTTCAGATTTCTGATTCAGACTCAGAGGAGGGCTCAGTGTGTGATTCTCAGTGAGAGGTTTCTGTTCTCTGAGACTATTGCTAGAATGTGCCGCTGTTTTCACTGAGAGAACACTGAGGGTTCTCACTCCCTCAGAAAATACTACGAGTTGTTACAGAAGGATTTTCTGGGACCTGCACCCATTCCTCTTGTTCTGTCTGCTTTTGAGGATGTGGGTGTTACTGCCTGCAGTTTTCCTGATAATCATCTTGCTGCCCCTAAAAAGGCAGATAGGATGTATAAAGTTCATTGGCCTTTTAAATTTGTATACACATAGGTTCATAGGTAGGTACTAGGCTATCGGCCCAAGGGAATACGTAAGCCTAACTAACAAGGTTCCCTGGCTTATGCTACCCAAGAAAGTTATTTTCCTGTGCCACTGTCGAGCAGAGACACAGAAGTGATCCCAGGGGTGTATTTCCTATTTCCCATCCACTCATTAAGATTTTTCTTCTATTTCCAAACCTCATCCAGCAGCTATGGCTTTCATAGATCACATTACTGTTGAGCACTTTGTTAATTCCAAGCCTACTCTTTCTGATACGGATGGGAACATTATTTCTAGGTATGGGAAAAAATGCATACTTCTGCAACTTTGATTTTCAGAATTTTCAGTTGTTGGGCTCATATCTTAAAGTTTGTTCTAACAAATTGTGAAAGCATGAGGAAGGTTTTATCTGCAGTTTCTTTTTGTGAGGAAAAATCTGCTTTAAATAAGTTAGTTCCATGTGTTGCACAGGTCACTTCTCATTGTTTGCAGTTTGTGTATGACTCTGATACTTCTTTGTGGGCTATGGCCACTGGTACTCTTTTAAGAGGATTGCTTGTTTGCCTTCTCAGAACCTCCCAGATGATATTAAAAATAAGATTTTAAATTCTCCCTTGGATAGAGATTTATTTTTCAGCCCCTCTGCTGCAGAGGTGATCAAAAAGTGTGATAAAGGGGCAAGTTGATCCAAGGAATCTTTTAAGATTTTCAGCCCTCCTTTTCTAAACTGTCCAAGGGATTTTCTATTGCCTCATCCAGTTTGGGCTAATAACAGAAGAAACAGACTTAGCAAAATTCAGGTAAACAGATGTTTAAGAAGAAGGGCTAAGATGGTTCAAAAAGAAGTATCCTACCTCCCAAAACCAAGAACAGTCCAACATATCTGAACAACTATTCAAGAGACCTTATGACCCCCTCCCACCCTGGTCCTTTTTTCTTCCAGAAAGTCTGAATCTCCATTTTTCAGCTTGGTAACCAATAGTATCAGGCAAATGGGTTCTGAAAATCATTCATTAAGGTTACACATGACAGTGGGAGGAAATTCTTCATTTCCAAGGGGTCATTCCTCATCATGTAAATCAGATTGTTTTGTTTCCACCTGTTCTTCATCACATGCTGTCCCAAGGAGTAGTAGAACCAGTTCCCTTCCCAGCTTGGAAAGGGTTTTTATTCAAGGATGTTCCTAGAGCCAAAGAAAAAAAATGCTTGAAGACCAGTTTTGGATCTTTCTTTCCTAAACCAGTTTGTGATGGTGCCCAAATTCAAAATGATGTCACTTCACAACCTGTTACCTCTTCTTCCTCTTTAAAGTTTTGTGGTAACACGACTTAAAATATGCTTATTTTCACATTCCTATTCATCCAGACTTCTGATATTTCATAAGGTTTTGTGTCTCTGGATCACATTATCAGTTCTCTGCCTTACCCTTTGAACTATCCACTGCACCAGGAGTATACATAAGATGTCTAGCTCCAGGCTAAAGGGCGTCTACATAAGATGTCTAGCTCCAGGCTAAAGGGCGTCCACATTTTTTCATATTTAGAAGACTTGTTTATCTTTGCAGAGTCTTTTTCAAAGTGTCAAGAATTCTCTGTCTTGGGTGAGAGATATCTTATACAAGATGGGATTCCAAAAAAACATTCAAAAGTATTTCTTGACTCCCTCACAAAGGATTGTGTTCCAGGGATGTCAACTAGACACTTCAGTTCAAAGAGGTTTTCTTCCACAGGAAAAAAAGTGATCTTTATTTAAATATATTTCTAAGGTTTTCCACTCAGACTTTAGTCATTGCAAGAGAATACCTCAGCATTTTTAGGTCAATGATTCTCATGATGCCCCTGGCAAAATTTTACATGAGAAAGATATAGTGGTAACTGAAATATCTTTTGTCCCAGCATCAATATCCTTTATTTCTTCAAATCCCCAAATTGGGGTTTATCAGAAGAGAAATCTTTTGGTGAAGACAGTGGATATCCTTAAATCTAGGTTCCCCTTCTGCCTCCCTCCCTGCTTCAAATCAAACTGTCACCACAATCACTTCAGACTTTGCTTGGGGAGCAGTTTCAAGAGGTATAAATGTACAGGGGGTGCGGGACACCAAGGACAGATGCAAGCACATACATCTCAAGGAGATGCTTGCCCAGATCAAGACACTGAACTCTCTGAGCTATCTTTGATCCCTGGGGCCTCTTCAAGTGGTTACAGGCAATACCACAGTCACATGGTACATCACCAAGCAAGGAGAAACCATGTAGTACCCCCTTGGAAGACTAGCCCTGTTAATTTGGGATGAAGCTTCACAGCACAGTCTCACTCTACAGGCATCCTACATTCTGTCAGAGCAAAATTGTGTGGCAAACAAGCTGAGCAGGACCAGGGCATACCCTCACAAATGAAAACTAGATTGGTGGGGTCTTCCAAGATTTGATCCATCTGTAGGGAGTTCCTCAAGTAAGACCTCTTTGCCTCCTCTCCAAACAATCAAGTGAAGTGACAAGATTATTTTTCAGGATTCTATGCAACAATGCCTAGAAGACAGATGTCTTTCTTTTCCTTGGACAGGAATGTTCCTGTATACTTTCCCACCCTTTCCACTAATGTCCAGGGTACTTCTAAATATTTGTGCGAGTTAGTATCCTATGGCCTTTCTTGTTACTCTGTCAAGGTTCATTTATCAGCCATTTCTGCATGTCTGCCATTGATCCTCCTCTTTCAATGCAGTCTCATGTTAAAATGTTCATGAAAGAGGTTTTGCATAAGAAGCCTCCTACAAAACCTGTGGCCCCTCCTTGGGATCTTAATTTTGTGTTAGGGAAGCTAACACTTTCTCCAGTTGAATTTGCTAATATGGCTGATGTGAGATTCTTAACATGAAAAATAGTTTTACTGATTGCTCTGACCTTTGTAGGAAGGGTATCTGAGTTGCAAGCTCTTATGATGAGTCAACCCTATCTCATGTTCCTTAAAGACAGGACTTGTTGAGGACTAATCCTTCTTTTATGTCTGAAGTGGTATCCAAGTTTACTTTAAGCCAAACTATCCACCTCCCCATTTTCTTTATTGAACCTAAAAACAAGGGAGAAGGGATACTCTGTATTTTGGATGTCCACAGACAACTCAGACACTATATTGACAAAACTAAATCTTACAGATCTTTGGATTAACTGTTTATTGCTTGTGAAGGTGAGAAAATGGAACAACAGACTATTTCCAAATGATAGTCTAAGGCTATTACCTTTTGTTGTACTCACTATGATGATGTGAGGTATTGCCATCTGTGCCAGGGAGAATAGGGCAGTGCATGTGTAACATATGCCAGCATAGTTATCTGGAATTTTGTAAATATTTTTTTGTCATTTGACTATCACACTGACTTGTATAGATGCTTATGTAAAAAATGTACCAACAGTGTCATTATAACTGATTAAATGTATATGTTTAAACAAAGAATTTTTGGATGGGAAGAGTAGAAGTTTTTGAAATTGTTCTATAATTTTCAAACACTGCAACAAATCTTAGCAAAGCTCTGAGTGTGCACTGTGCCAGAGTCAGGTGATCAAATGCGATGTCATTCTGTAATCAGCACTGAGAGGATGGAACTGTCACAGCAGTTTGTTTTGTTTTGTTTGGAACCTGATATAAAGATCTATGTCATCAGTTCCGTTAGTTGTGTTCAGTGCAGTTCAGTTAAAAGTTTGAAGCTCATCACATTGCCTTGTGGAAATAAACATCTCGTCATCTAATTTTGCATTGCTATATTAATTAATTGTTAGCTAGGGAACAGTTACTCTTTAGACGGTCAGGAAATACAGTGAGATTAGTTCAGCAGTGCTTTTCTGCATCTGTTTGAATCTGTCCAACTGTTTTATTTTTATTCCTTCTGTTATTGAAACTCGGGTGTTTATTTCACTTAGATATTTAGTATTCTCATGTTTTTTATTTTAAATTTATCATTAAATATTTTCATACCCTTCATTGTGGCTGGTCTTTTAGAGAATATTTTTAACATCGTGAGGGTACCTGTGCTTATTTTAGTGATGTCTTGGACACTCCAAAAAGCCTTACTGCTTTGGTTACACTCTACCATTTATATTATATTGATTTTACTCAGCATAATTGGATACCCTTGTAAGAGCCTTAGAGTAGTTGACTGGTGGCAGCATTTTACCTTATAGTCTGAGTAGAGGAGGCACAGCTAGAAAATCTGTGCCAGCCTTTCCCAGGAGTGTGTGTGTGTGTGTGTGTGTGTGTGTGTGTGTGTGTGTGTGTGTGTGTGTGTGTGTGTGTGTGTGTGTGTGTGTGAAAATCAAATACTCAGGTGTGGGTGTGTCAGCTACTTGGAACTGAGACACAGTGCTCCAAAGGGAGTCTGGTTTGGGATCTGAGGAGACAGAGAGTCCAGTCCCAGGTTTGGGGCATGTTCCATGTGTGCTCTTGGGGGAAACTGTGCTTGAGGCAGAAAGCTGCATCTGAAAATACTGTGCAACTCCAGTTCTGTTTTTAGTGGCCATCTCTCACCGGTGTCAGTGGTGAGGACTGAGGCTCCTTGATTACTGGCCCGGGGTAAAGAGAGGCTGTCACACTCACCATAACAAATCCATTCCAGGTAGGGTTAAGGCCAACTTTGCCAGGGCCTTGGCTTCATCTATGGCTTTAATAGTAGTAGAAGTATTCTAGAAGCTGCTACTTGGTCCTGTCTACCTACTTTTACAAAGCACTATAAGGTTGATTCTTTCTCTAGGTCTAGATCAAGCTTGTTAGAATCATTCTCCAGGGGCTGTTGGACTCTTCTCCTTCCATTTCCCAAAGGTCATTTGCTTTGGTAGTCTACCCATATAGCTAAGGCTATTGCAGCAGTGATCAAAATGATGAGCATAGTACATTGAACTTACCTTAACAGTAGATAATCAAACAATCACTGCTGCAGTAGCTACTTCCTCCCTTCTCCCTCTTGTTTTTTTTTTTTTTTTTTTTTTTGGGCCAGGGTGTGAACATTTAATTTTTGTTGCTCCTAGCATTGTCCTTTCAAGGTTAAGCCTTCCTTTGTCTGCTGACAGAAAAGCTGTAAAGGGCTTTGTGCCAAAACTTGTTTATTCTGCTTAGCTCAAACTGCTTGACAGTCTGAGTGTGTAGAAGGTGCCCTGAAGGTTTGGAAGCTGTCTGTCTGTTATATCTTTGGCACAAAATAACCCATATAGCTACTGCAGCAGTGATCATTCAAACATCTACTTCTATGGTAAGTTCAACTAACACAACTGTACTTTCTCTGTTAAGGCAATGTTACCATCAAAGTAGTTTATTGTGTTAAGAGATTCAACTGGTGATTCCTCTAATGAGAGGACAGACATTTTTTATTCTAATTTACATGTTTTGCTGATGCTTTTTATGTTTTTTATACAGATGAAGTCACTACAAATTATTAACAATTCACTATATGGACTGCCACTTCCAAAAAATGAGGATTTATCTGAGTCTGAAAATACTGAGGCCGAACTGTTGACTGACTTTGAGCTTCTCCACTGCTTTAGGAGAGATTCTGATAAAATTCAAAACTACCTGAGAATGCTTAAGTGCCGGATTGTACCCGAAAATAAATGCTGAAACTTTCATATTTATTTTACAGTTTTCATTAGTGTTATTGTTTAAGGAAATTGTTGACAAAGAATGGTCCTGTCTTAGTCATAAAGTAAACCCAATTACTCCTTTTTCATTGTGTGTTCTTCATTGAGATAAGACTAAGAAATATCATTCTGCCAAGAAAATAGTCATTTCACCGTTGTTGAAAACATAATTGCAACATTCCAGCATGTTTAGAAATAAAATGTATTCAATATGCATGATATGGTTTTGTTCAAACACTCATAATTTTTTTAATTATTTAGTAGTTGATTACCTAGCACTTCTTATTTGAAGTAAAGTCTCTGGTTGGTGAGTTGCTACTCTGTTAAATTGCTTACTACTGCAGTCTGTGCTCTATAATTTATGGAACACATATAGTAGCTTGACTTATCTTATGACAGGACAACAATTCCTTACAAATGATGTACCAAATAGTATTTATTCGATATGTAACTTATTATAAAGTCTGTTAGAAGGATTATAGTCTGTCGATAACGTGAATATGTGAATAAATTTATCAAAATCTAATATTTTTGTCATTCACTAAATGCTTCTTTCTCAACATTTTGGCTTAAAATTGTCTTCTTAATCCTGCTCAGGTAAAACATGAGTATATTCCAAGGCCCACCAAACCAGTATAGCATTTTCTGTAAAAGTAAATAATGGGTATTGCTGTTGCAGTCCCACTAATATAAACTTAAGTGGATATTTTGGAATTGTTGAGACACATTTGTCAGGTAAACCCAAGCAATTTTCATCAGTTTTGGTTATTATCGGGCACTACCAAAGCATCTTAAATTAGTTCTTTACTGAAATGTAACCAATACATAGAATTCTGCACTCACTATGGAACTGATGTAAACAGTTTTGTGTACATCATTTTCTTATTTACATGTTTGCCCACATATCTTTGCTATATTTTTGCTACAAATATTGCCTGACCTATGCTTCTATGTTATATGTTAATTATTTCAAATGCTAAAATTGCTGAGTTAAAAAAGGCTGCAATTTGGCTGTTTTTGCTTGCTCCCATGCTGACAGTATTTACAATTGAAAACCCAAACAGTGGCCAGTAAAAGGATGCAATGCAACCACAGAGGTGTGAGCATAGAATGAACAGCTAAGCTGAGGGAAAGAAGAACAGAAGCAGTGTAGTAGTGTAGTGGCTACACCTGGTGTTGTCAGAAAAGCAGTATCTGCATGCTTCCCGTGTTAAGCTGTAGTAAACAAGCAGGCACAAATAACAATAGCTTCTAGGAAAATGTGTATGTAGGCCATACTGGGCATCAGTGCTTGACCATGTTCCAATTGATGGATAGGATGTACAGTGAAATCCAAGCCTCAGGTGTATGATCACATGATTTAAATCTAGAAATGCTAGTAACTTATCATCCTGCATTAAAGTATCTGCTACATCTGAAGAAATCAGTTACATTGATAATGCATTTGCAATGAAGAATAGAAATCAAGTATCTTGACATAGATTATGCAAGTGTTATAAATTGTCATAAATTTATATAAATTTGCCTACATGCTCAGCTGTTTTCTTTCTGTAGAAGCAATAGGACATACAAGCACTGAATCTAGTCATAGTAAAGTATTTTAATATGTAAACCTTAAAATCCCAAACCTGCAGGCCAGCTCAGCTATGTTAGTGGAAAATAATTATTTGAATTTTTGCTTTTTTTTTCTTTGATTAATCTTTGATTACCTCAGCTAACTCATCTGTCCTTTCAGATGAAGGGATTATCTGGGGATTCCATTTATTCCATTCTTCTATGCTGTTTATCTGAAATCAGGCCCAGTGTTACCCTGCACTCAGGGCCAACCTTACTCATAAACGACTTAGGCAACCCCCTAAAGTGCCATGCTTGTAGGAGCACTCTTTCCTTATTTATTTATTTTTTAGAGCAATGTTTCTTTGCTCTAAAAAATAGTAAATAAAAAGCATCCCTGCTAAAAGAAACTGCACCCACTGAACATCAGTTAGCTTTAACATTGCGAGGTCATGAGAGTAGAGACCTCATAACATTCAAATATAGGCAGAAAGTTGCATGAAAGAGTTTGAACGAG
The DNA here is from genome assembly GCF_019279795.1 of Protopterus annectens. NCBI lineage: Eukaryota > Metazoa > Chordata > Ceratodontiformes > Protopteridae > Protopterus > Protopterus annectens. Next base: position 28,182,376 of record NC_056729.1, read on the forward strand.
GGACAGATTTCAAAATAGGGGACATTAGAAATGAGAGGAACTTTGCAGTGTTGGTGAGATAAGTGTTATTACTGTTTAACATTAGTCATGCAAGCAGTAATCAGATACTTTTGGATTTTTTTCTAACTTTGTGATTTTTGTGGGCACTAGCAGTTGGGATGAGGAGAATGACACTGTGAAAAGAGTTATTACTGTAATAGTGAAAGGGACAAGAGCTTTGTTGGATTTGTTAATTCTATCTGTGAATAATGCAATTAACACAGTTTGGAAAAGAAAAGAACAACTGGCACAAGGTGACAGCAAGCAAATTATGAAGGAGATGAAAGAAATGGAGCTTATCATCAAATATCAAGATATGAAAAAAATATTGAAATGAATTCCTTGAACATTGCAGATGGAAAGGACATCTGAATTATGAATAATAATTTTAAGGTTGTTATATACTATACTGTGAATACTCTCCTTTGTATTTCTTTATTTTTAAAATTCCTGCTTGTGTAAAGCTCTATGGCAAATATATGTAATCTGTTAGAAAGTGGAAAAAATAATGCTGTCAGTGATCAAGCAATATTCGAGGCAATATTTCTGACTTTATTTGCATGGGCAGCTGGGATGAGGGGACTGGCACAGTACGAAATATTATTACTGTTTATAATGAGGGCAGAGATCATCAGCCAGATATTTGACAATTTTTCTGGCTTTGTGATTTGTGTGAAGCAACATGGATTGGAATGCTTTAATGTGTGACAACTTATTTATGTGGACTGTAGAGAAGAGGTGTGAAACTGTGAGTAACTAGCGTTTCAAAAAGGAAAGAGAACTAAATTGTTTTAATTTATTTCAATTCTGCTTAATATTTAAATGCACTTGTGACCTGTGTGGTTTTACTACTTTGAACTTTTTTCTGATCACATCATTAGTTTGTTCTGGGACCTTATTCTTGTACAGTAAACTCTCAGTTAACTGGCACCCATGGGGATTGGTAGATGTTGGATAAGTGTAGCTTCTGATTGCTTGAGAATTACTATTAAAAATATACCTGACAAATACAGTACCCTATACAATACCATACCATAAACACTGCACTGATTTGATTTTAATATTGAAATACAGTAATTAAGAGCCCGGCTGGAATAATAATATTTTAAACTTATATTTCCACTAGAAAGTGTGGTACACTGAATGGTTTTTAGTAGCACACTGAGTAGATTGGAATTGAATGAATTGAATAGAAACAGAGAGGGTGAATGCATGTATGAAAGCAGAAGTGACTGTGTGTAAGCGATCTGAGAGATGTATGAAAGCCAAAGAGAGTGTGTGTGAGAGATCAGAGAGGGAGAAACAGTGAGTGAATGCATGTATGAAAGCAGAAGCAAATGTGTGAGAGATCGGAGAGATGTATGAAAGCTGACGAGAGTGTATGCAAGAGATCAGAGAGAAAAAGTGAGTGAATGCATGTATGAAAGTTGTGTGTGTGACAGATTAGAGAGCAAATGTGCAATCTGATGTGAACTGACTGAGTGAGTATGGAGCTAGTGTTGACATTTTAATGATTTGACTTCTTTGGTTTGACTTGTTCTCTGGTTGGGGAGAGGGAATTTATTTGTACCTTCCTTTTTAAGACTTAAAAACTCTTAAAAATGTAAGGTATGTTTCTGCAGGGGGGGGGGGGGGACAAAAAGTGTAACACATGAAAAACTGAATTGTTCATACCGTACTATATTTCTTCAATTATTTTCTTGTTGATTGAGAGCTCTGGTTGCTTGAGTGCTGGTTAACTGAGAGTTTACTGTATTTTAATTAGCAGTTGGGGGGGACTTATGTTTTGGCAATATTCTACACTTCTAGTTGCGCAAGTAAAATTACTTGTAAAAGCTATCTGTTTGTATTTTAAACCCTGCTGGGCCAAAGTCTTTTAGTTTAATTCACAGTTGTGGCACAATTGCGTACTATTACCAGATTTGTGCCTTAATCATTTATTGCTGCATTCTTACCATAAACAGGATTATTGATACATGTTTGCTTAGTCTGGTGTCTTAAACTGTAGTAAATGTTCAATAGTAAGAGAATTGTCTCTGGTCCATTTGGTGCGTCACTGGTTTTATATTCTGCTTATCATTTACCTGCTTGCATTCTGTGTCTGCCCCATCCCCCACTAACACATTAAGCTAAAGTTTTTGAAAGAGTTCCAATATTGACTTTATTTGATTGCTAGCCTCTTTAGCTAACCTGCTTGTTCCTTGCAAATTTCCCACCCTTCTGCTGCTGTTGTTTTTATTATAAGTCTGCATCTCTGCCCTCCACCCCTTATGATTATCTGATTTCCAAAGTTCCCTCCTCCCCTTTTTCATTGCTGTTGGCTGTTGTATATGCTATTTATGTACTCTTCCCACCCATTTTTTTTCCATAGACCCAAGACAGTGAGTACCCAGCAAAACCGTATTTTACTTGAGTAGACCTCCTTTACTACATATTGTCTCCTGCTCATTTTCCTGGAGTTCAGCAAAGCTTGTAGTCCTGGCTTACATTCCAGAGGTGTTTTACTTGTAGCCAGTGCCATCCAGGTAAAGTTAAGTACCTTTGATTTCTAAATCACACAAGTTATTTTGAGTGATTGCTTTGATTTCCTGGTTTTATGTGTGTGTATTTCACTATTTTTTTGTAAAATAAATGCTCTTCCTCTCACTGGTACTGTCTTGAAATTACCTTCAGCAAGGGATTTCCAGTTAGTTGTTTAAGTGGTTTGTGTTAGAATTGCACTTCTGGGTCTCTTGTACTGTGTTTTTACATCAAGAGGACTGAGTTTATTCATCTTCTGACAGGAGATGTTTGCTGGTCTAAGTCTAAAATGCACAAAAGGACTCATAGTGTAGTAATTTTATTGACTCATTATTTAGTTTTCGGGGGGGGGTTCGTGCTGCTTTAAATTTCGCATGTTTGCATCGGTTAGCAGTGCCCTGTACAGTAGCAAACACATAGAAAGCAAATTGTGTCTGCAGAACAGTCCTTAAAACTGTAACCTGTAAAGCAACAATGTAGCACAAATATCTTGTTGGCCAACAAGCTTAGAGCAGGTAGTTGGGCTCTAGCGGCAATACCTACAAATTTATCAGAATTCAGTATTGTGTGAACATTAAAGTTAGTAGAATTTAGTATTGTTTAGGTTTATCTGCCCCAATAAAGCACCCTTATTAGTCTGCACAAATAACGCGACTAGCCTTCTAACCCCAGTACACTACCACCTTGTAGCTCACAAATTAAAGGACTGGACAGTACATATATACAAATTCCTAACTTCTCTGTGCCATCTTGGTGGATATGAGCATCTTGAGACAATATAGCAATTGTCTCATGTTTACTGACAACCACTTAATCCTTAAAGAATCAGGACACACTATGCGAGAGGTGTAATTACACAATGACACTGAAGGCTAAACTCTCGCATACAAGTCCATATCAGGTTGTCAAAACCACACACACAACACCCGCCTCACATAGCACACAACACACACACACACACACACACACACACACACACACACACACACACACACACACACCCATAGATTAACATTTGCTGGGGCAATTAAAAGCAATCTTCCTAAACAACAAAGCTCACCTAGACCACCCATTGTCAAAGCTATGCCTCAGCAAGCCCAAAGACACTCAGAAAAAACAATACCTAAGACCACACATACTCACTCTCAGTGGAGGCCCAAACACTAAGCCCATAAGGCAAGCAAACATAATTCCAAGGACTCTCATCATAAGGGACTCTATTGTAAGATATACTGATGCCCCTCTAACAAGGCTGGACAAGGAGAAGATAACTGTTAGTTTCTCATCTGCAGTCATGATCTACCAAATCACACATGCACTCAAGTCATTACCCCACAAGTACCAGTATGATTCCATCATAGTCCATGTAGGTGTAAATGGCCTGAGAGGTACCTCCTTAGAATATAGGAAGTGGGACATTATGAAGCTTTCAGATGGTATGTCTCAGGCTAGTGACAGCTTGCCACTGAGCAGCATATTACCATCGCCAAGGATAATTACACAGTATGAGCAAAAAAATTATTGATTTCGACAATTAGCTGTTTTTCTAGTGTCATTCTAAGAGGATTCAATATATGTCAGCTTGAGAGGATATGGTCAACAGACCATGTTGTTTTGCCAAGTCTGGTCTGTACCTTTCCCCTCTAGGCTTTTGAATACTGGCTAAGGCTTTATCTTCCCCACAGTGCCTTTTTTAAGTAATGCCAAGTTGACAGACCTACCAATATAGCAAAATCAACTCAACAGAATCTTAATGTGTTGCTGCTCAATGCCAGGAGGCTAAATAAAAAGCTACATCCCTTCAAGCCCTCCTCACACTCAGTAATATAGATATTATTGCACCAAGACATAGTTTAAAGTAGCAGGCAGTACCCCAGCAGTGCAAGGTTTCAGTGGTTTCAACACTTTTGCACCAGTAGTTGCACAGACAGTGGTTAAAGGAGGAAGCATCTCAATATACGTGAATAACAGGCATATCTCTAGGGTGGTCAAACAGGATGATTTGCTGGAGCTCCTCCACATGAAGATCACTATACACAAAGTCCTGCACCATATCCTAGCCAGCTATGGGTCACTCTCCGTGTCCCAAGAAGCTCACAATGCATACTTTGCCCTTCTGGAGGCACTTACCATCCAACCTAATAAGCTACTCATGGGAGACTTTAATTACCCCTCTATAGATTGGGAATCCTACATGACCTCAAATCTACAGGCACAGAGATTCCTGAACTTCATAAATATAAGAGCCCTTGACCAAATAGTGAGTATACCCACTAGAAGCTCCAACATACTAGACCTCATGCTCACAAATATGGGAGAATGCTGCACACCCCTAATGCCTTGTCCTTCCAGGTAAGGTCCAACCAAGGCAGATTACCTGTTAAGTGATGATTTGTTAAAATTCAGTGCCCCTCCAAACCCCAAGAACACAGCAGCATATGCTGAACTGCTCTCAGAAACTCTCTACAACCATGTCAATGGCTGCATAGAGGCTGCTGTACCTACCAGAATAAGCCCAGAACTAGCCCCAGAAAAAAACTGCCCTGGAGGCATCCCAAATTAAACAGGATATACAACAAATGGAAAACAAGTATGACAAAAATCAGGAAGGGTAATCCCTTAAAGATAAAAGCTCTCATCAAAGTAAATAAGCAGCTAAGAGGGTTATTTATTTAATTAATTTATTTATTTGACATTTGTCAGGGTGACCGCAGTGGTGCAGCAGTTAGCGTTGCCACCTCACAGCAGGAGGTTCTCCGGTTCGATCCTTGGCTGGGGTGCCTTCTGTGCGGAGTCTGCATGTCCTCCCTGTGGTCGCATGGGTTTCCTCCGGGTGCTCCGGTTTCCTCCCAAAGACATGCTGTAGGTGGATTGGACACTCTAAATTGGCCCTAGGTGTGTGTGTGTGCCTTCTGTGGAAGGTTGGGTGCCGGGCTGGCAACTTGACACTGTAAAACTCTACTGCCAATCATGAGCGAACAGGTGATCCACTGTGGCGACCCCTAACTTGGAAAAAGCCAAAAGAAGAAAATTTGACATTTGTTAACTGGGTTAGTCTAACTTGTCTGTAGAGCCCATTTTCAGCAGACACCTGAGAAGAAAAGCTCCACAGATAAACAAATACAAAAACAAAACATCATACAATATTAACATGCAAGTGTATATACACAGGAGAAACAGAATACAACTTTTAACTGAACATGTTAGAATACAAGAGTAATATCGAGGGTTTAAACATCCATGGTATATATTAAGTATATAAAATAATATAAAAAGTTAGACTCTATCTAAAAATTACCATCAGAGAGATATTCATGGTTGGTGTAATATCATAAAGACCTTAAATTAATAGTTGTGGTAAAGTGTAAGAGCTGAGAGGGGAAGGGAAAAAGGACAGGGAGCAGTTTAGGTGGGAGTGGGACAAGGACAGGTCCAGGAATTAGTAAATAAGTCCTTTATAAGTTTTTTGAAGTTAAGGAAGTTGCCATTTGTTCTTAGAGAAAGGGGAAGTTTGTTCCAGGCATTGGCGATGGAGTGGCTGTATAAAAGTTTGCCAATATTTTTATTGGGTTTGTAGACACCTAAGACATGTAGGTCTGTGCTGCGTAGGGTATGCTAAGGAGAGTAGGGAGTAATGAAGTCTGTGAGGGCAGGACAGTGGGAGGATTGATTTAAGACTGTGTGTGAGGTGGAGGTGGGGAAGAAGGAGTTGGTTATGGAGCTCAAGCCGTTGTAGGTTTTTTAAAGTTATGCAATGGTGAGATCGATAGGGACGGTTGACAGCAAATCTGGCTATTATGTTGTAGGTGGTTTCAAGTTCAGGTAATACATTGGCTTGAATATTGGTGAGAATAGGGGCTGCATAGATTAAGGTTGGGAGAAGGAAAGTCTGTACTAGAGAACGTTTTGCTTTAATATTGAGGTATTTTTTATTTCTGTATAAGAGACCATGTTTTTGGTGTGTCTTTTTGATGACTTGCTGAATATGTATGTCAGACTTTAGTCATCTATGATTACACCCAGAAGTTACGTATTATTAAGAGAAGATGCTGTGAAGATATTTTTATGTTGCTGTAGCGATTTGGGGAGGAAGAGTAGAAGTTTTTTTTTTTTTTTTTTAGCATTGAGAAGTAGTTGACTATTGGTCAGACATTTTTCGACTGAAAGGAGGGAATCTTCAGTAAGAGTAAGGAGGTAGGGAAGGTTATCAGAGCACAAATAATAGTGGAGTTGTCTGCATATTGTACTAGTGAGGAGTTTGGACAGGAAATGTGTAGGTTATTTGTAAAGATTTTAAAAAGGAGAAGTCCAAGGAGTGACCCTTGGGGGACACCTGTGTGTATTGGGAGGAAGGGGGGAGGAGGCAGAAAGCCATTTGCCGGATTCAAATCTGTTGGAGAGGTAACTGGAGAACCATAGTATAATAAAAGAGGAAAGGTTAAGGGAAGAAAGTTTGGAGAGCAGTAGGGTATGGGAAATGATGTTGATGGCTTTAGATAGGTCAAGGAAGAGGCATGAGATTAGTTTGTTATTGTCCCGTGCTTTGGCAATATTCTGTGTAAATAAAATGAGAGCTGTAGAGGTGCTGTGGTGAGGACAGAAACTGTGTTGGGTGAGAGTTAACTGGTTGTCTTGTATGATATGTTTGAGAAGCTGGTTATGAATACATTTTTCTAGAATTCTGGATGAGGAGGATAGTATGCCGATAGGTCTGCAGTTGGTTGATTCAGTTGAATTGCCACCTTTGTGGAGGGGTGTGCCATAGGATTTTTTCCAGATGTCAGGGACTGCATTCTCTTGAATTGACCTGTTTACTAATATGGAGACTGGATGTACAACAGAGTTAGCTGCAAGTTTAAGGAACAGAGGAGGTAAGTTGTCAGCAAAGGGGGAGCAGGTTTTCAGTTTGGTAAGAAGAGATTAGATGTATGCAGTAGGGACAGGTTTAAGACAAGTGTGGGTGGAACTGGTAGAGGGAAGGGGATCCGAAGGTGAGAGGGAGGTGTTGTCAGGTTAAGTTAACTTTTTTATAGAGTTGATGAAGAAGTAATTAAGAAATGAGGTGGTGTCTGTTGGTGAGCTGTTAGGACAGGGTCTGGGGGTAGAAGGGTTGCCTGGATGTAAGAGTTTGTTGATACTATTCCAAAGCTTTTTCTTGTTGGAGGTGGGATTATCTAGTGTTTTTTGATAGTATTGTTTTTGTCCAGAACAACTTGTTTCTTGGTTAGGTTCCTAAGTTCTCGATAGGTTTGGAGATGGCGATGGGAGTTTGTTTTTTCAAGATTTTTCAGGTGCTCTCTAATTTATATATTAGTTTATGGGTGGATTGGGTTAACCATGGAGCAAAGTTTGTTCCTGTTCTTATTTTTCTAGTGGGGACTAAGGAGTTTAGGAAATTCAGGAAGGTGATGTTAAATTTGGAGACAGCCTCATTGGAAGGGAGGGTGTAGAGAAAGGACCAGTTAGTAGAGGAGAGAAGATTATTGAAGGTATCTGGGCAGAAATTAGAGCAATTATGGATGTCTTTGTATTGGTGAGGTTTTAGCAGATGAGGTGAGCCAACTCTGAGGTTAAGATATCCTCCCAGGTGAAAATAACCATAAGACCTTCTACAGCTAAGTCAGAAAGCTCAAGGGCAGCACACAGCAATGTGCCTAACTGATGGTTAATGTTTCCACATTCACCAAGCCTGGTGATATAACAAACCTGTTAGTAGACAAATTCAGTTCCAACTTTACCCCCATCTCACCCCCCCAAAATCCTCCAGTAATACCCTCGAACATAACCACTCCAAATATAACTAGGGACCATGCACTGGTTACATTCACAAAAGCCAAGAATATGGCCTCAGTAGAGCCCCAGTAACATTCCAGGATGCCTCATGAATAGTCTAAAATATGACTTATCAGGACCCCTGGAGTCATTATTTAACTATAGTGTTAAAACAGGCTTTGTGCCACATGAATTGAGGACTGCAATGGCCAACCCCCTTCATAAGGGAGGACATTCACAGATCCTGGAAACTGCAAACTCATTAGTCGGACTAGTATTATTTGCAAATCCATGGAAATAATTATCATGGAAATTATCAGCAAGGACATAAGAGACCTCCAGACAATGGATCCATTCCAGTTTGGCTTTGTCAAAGGAAGGTTATGCTTACTCCATCTAGTCAAATTCTTTGACATGGTCACTAAGGCAATGGATGAAGTGAATACTGTGCATACTGCCTACCTCTGGCTAAGGCATTTGATACAATAACCCATGTGGGCATTGTCAACATTCTTACTAAGTGTAAACCAATTTATAGCATGCTAGAAGACCGCTAGCTGGCTCACTTATAGGATCCAGGAGGTTAGAGTCAGTGAGGCCACCTCCACAACAAGGCCAGTCACCATGAAGTCCCCCAGAGCTCTTTGTTAGGCCCACTCCTCTTTGGCATCTGCTTTTCAGATATCAAAGTCAATGTCAAAAACCTCTGGTTAACCAAATTCACAGATAATTGCAAATTAGGAGCAGTCATTGCATCCCTGCAAGACAAGAACACCCTTCAGGAATGTCTAATACTGATAAACACTTGATGCCAAAGGCATAGCGTAATACTCAGTACCAAGAAATGCATTATAGTACCGTTTGGAAAGTGTGCCATCCTGAGTAACTATGTCATTAATAAAACACCCTTAAAAATTGATTCACTAGTCAGGGATCTGGGAACTCATGTAGACAGTAACCTAACCTTCGACTAACGTGTCCAAGATAGTAAGAAAAACCTTTTATGTTGCCTAGCTTATAAGCAAGGGCAAGGCATTTAGGTCCAGAGGGGTCATAATACCACTGTAGTCCATCCTCATCAGGCCCATAATAAGAGCATAATTCCCCCTTCAGCATGTACCTGACCAGACATATGCAACAAATGGAATGTCCACAAAGGTTCCTTACAAAAAGAATACAGAGAGTAAATACATTTTTTCTGTGCTGATCACCTCAAAACCCTGTCTCTTTAGTCTGTGTCATTCAAACTTCTGAAAGGTGATCTTGGCCTGGCATACAAGGCATCCATGGACCCTGTTTTGATGAATCTTTTGCACAAACAAACAGCATTAGAACTACTAGATTCAAATACCTAAATTTTGCTTACAGCATAAATAGAACATGTTGGAGAGGGGTCTACTTTGTTTCATTGACTCTCATTTCATTGAATTTCATTTCACCTTGACCATTTAGCTGAAAACACAAATTACTGAAAACTCATTTCACTTAGTCTCATTTCACTGAGCTGAACTTGGTATATATGGCACTGTGTAGAGTACTGTAAGGCAAGTAAAAGGTATATGCCCTTTTCCCCACTGTAGTACAATCCTGGAGTTAGTATATATATATATATATATATATATATAGTTAGAGGGGTGTGGGGGTCACAGCCCCCCCCCCCCCACATTGGGGGGTGTAGGATGTGTAGCCCCACCACCTTATTTGTTTTATAGTGTATTTTTCCAAAAACTTCAAAACAATACATTTTAAATAATAGACATGCATAGTTGCAACACCAATGACTAACTCACTCCAGAAGACAATATGTACTCAAACTAAGTGGGGGGCTATGCCCCCCACACCCCCTAACTATATATACTAACTCCAGGATCACACTGCAGTGGGGAAAAGGGCATATATATTTTGCTTGCCTTACAGTACTCTACACCATGCCATATATACTAACTGCAGTTCAGTGAAATGAGATTCAGTGAAATAAGTTTTCAATAATTTGTGTTTTCAATGAAGTTGTCGGGGTGAAATGAAATTCAGTGAAATGAGATTCAACTAAACAAAGTAGACCCATTGGAGAGACACATACGTTTCTCAGGATAAGTCCCATTCTCTGGGACAGGCTTCCCATCCATGTGAAGCAGAGCTTCCCCCTATCCCTTTTTAAGTTGGAACCTGGAAAAATGGATGGATAATCAGAAATTCTCCTCTGGTCTGGCTTCTGTGTTCATAGGTAGGTACTAGGCTATTGGCCCTAGGACCTATATAAGCCTAGCCAAAAAGGTACCCTGGCTTTCGCCACCCAAGAAAATTATTTTCCTGTGCCCCTGTTGAGCAGAGCCACAGAGGTGATCCCCAGGGTGAACTTCCTATTTCCCATCCAATCATCAAGATTTTTCTTGAAGAGTGCTAATGAGGAGCTTTGTTTGATATAGATAGGTAGTTTGTTCCAGAGTAGGGAAAGTCTCTGGGACAGGACTTTATTCCTCCAGCATGTTCTGTTTATTGTGGTGACAAGGTTTAGGTCCCTAGAGCGTGTAGCTCTGAGGGATTGGGGTTTCTTTAAGTGGAGCATATCCAACAGCTCTGGGTTTGACATAGCTTTGTATGTTAGGCAGAGATCGCCTCTGAGTAGGTGACATGCGACGGAGTAGAGCTGGAGTTTTTTGAGACGGTCTGTGTAGGGCATCTGTTTGAGGCTGGTAATCCTCTTTGTGAGGCTTTATCTTCCCCACAGTGCCTTTTTTAAGTAATGCCAAGTTGACAGACCTACCAATATAGCAAAATCAACTCAACAGAATCTCAATGTGTTGCTGCTCAATGCCAGGAGGCTAAATAAAAAGCTACATCCTTCCAAGCCCTCCTCACACACAGTAATATAGATATCATTGCACCAAGACATAGTTTAAAGTAGCAGGCAGTACCCCAGCAGTGCAAGGTTTCAGTGGTTTCAACACTTTTGCACCAGTAGTTGCACAGACAGTGGCTAAAGGAGGAAGCATCTCAATATACGTGAATAACAGGCATATCTCTAGGGTGGTCAAACAGGATGATTTGCTGGAGCTCCTCCACATGAAGATCACTATACATAAAGTCCTGCACCATATCCTAGCCAGCTATGGGTCACTCTCTGTGTCCCAAGAAGCTCACAATGCATACGTTGCCCTTCTGGAGGCACTTACCATCCAACCTAATAAACTACTCATGGGAGACTTTAATTACCCCTCTATAGATTGGGAATCCTACATGACCTCAAATCTACAGGCACAGAGATTTCTGAACTTCATAAATATAAGAGCCCTTGACCAAATAGTGAGTATACCCACTAGAAGCTCCAACATACTAGACCTCATGCTCACAAATATGGGAGAATGCTGCACACCCCCTAATGCCTTGTCCTTCCTGGTAAGGTCCAACCAAGGCAGATTACCTGTTAAGTGATGATTTGTTAAAATTCAGTGCCCCTCCAAACCCCAAGAACACAGCAGCATATGCTGAACTGCTCTCAGAAACTCTCTACAACCATGTCAATGGCTGCATAGAGGCTGCTGTACCTACCAGAGTAAGCCCAGAACTACCCCCAGAAAAAAAACTGCCCTGGAGGCATCCCAAATTAAACAGGATATACAACAAATGGAAAACAATTATGACAAAAATCAGGAAGGGTAATCCCTTAAAGATAAAAGCTCTCATCAAAGTAAATAAGCAGCTAAGAGGGCTATTTATTTAATTAATTTATTTATTTGACATTTGTTAGGGTGACCGCAGTGGTGCAGCAGTTAGCATTGCCATCTCACAGCAAGAGGTTCTCCGGTTCGATCCTTGGCTGGGTTGCCTTTTGTGCGGAGTCTGCATGTCCTCCCTGTGGTCGCATGGGTTTCCTCCGGGTGCTCCGGTTTCCTCCCAAAGACATGCTGTAGGTGGATTGGACACTCTAAATTGGCCCTAGGTGTGTGTGTGTGCCTTCTGTGGAAGGTTGGGTGCCGGGCTGGCAACTTGACACTGTAAAACTCCACTGCCAATCATAAGCGAACAGGTGATCCACTGTGGCGACCCCTAACTGGGAAAAAGCCAAAAGAAGAAGATTTGACATTTGTTAACCGGGTTAGTCTGACTTGTCTGTAGAGCCCATTTTCAGCAGACACCTGAGAAGAAAAGCTCCACAGATAAGCAAATACAAAAACAAAACATCATACAATATTAACATGCAAGTGTATATACACAGGAAAAACAGAATACAACTTTTAACTGAACATGTTAGAATACAAGAGTAATATCGAGGGTTTAAACATCCATGGTATATATTAAGTATATAAAATAATATAAAAAGTTAGATTCTATCTAACAGTTACCATCAGAGAGAAATTCATGGTTGGTGTAATATCATAAAGACCTTAAATTAATAGTTGTGGTAAAGTGTAAGAGCTGAGAGGGGAAGGGAAAAAGGACAGGGAGTAGTTTAGGTGGGGGTGGGACAAGGACAGGTCCAGGAATTAGTAAATAAGTCCTTTATAAGTTTTTTTGAAGTTAAGGAAGTTGCCATTTATTCTTAGAGAAAGGGGAGGTTTGTTCCAGGCATTGGCGATGGAGTGGCTGTATAAAAGTTTGCCAATATTTTTATTGGGTTTGTAGATGCCTAAGATGTGTAGGTCTGTGCTGCATAGGGTACGCTAAGGAGAGTAGGGAGTAATGAGGGCTGTGAGGGCAGGACAGTGTGAGGATTGATTTAAGGCTGTGTGTGAGGTGGAGGTGGGGAAGAAGGAGTTGGTTATGGAGCTCAAGCCGTTGTAGGTTTTTTAAAGCTATGCAATGGTGAGATCGATAGGGACGGTTGACAGCAAATCTGGCTATTATGTTGTAGGTGGTTTCAAGTTCAGGTAATACATTGGCTTGAATATTGGTGAGAATAGGGGCTGCATAGATTAAGGTTGGGAGAAGGAAAGTCTGTGCTAGAGAATGTGTGGCTTTAATATTGAGGTATTTTTTATTTCTGTATAAGAGACCAAGTTTTTGGTGTGTCTTTTTGATGACTTGCTGAATATGTATGTCAGACTTTAGTCATCTATTATTACACCCAGAAGTTTAGTATGTGGTTCAACAGAGATAAACGTATTATTAAGAGAAGATGCTGTGAAGATATTTTTATGTTCATAGGTTCATAGGTTCATACTAGGCTATCTGCCCTAGGGCATTTATAAGCCTAGCCCAGAGTTTTGTGACTTTCGCCACCCCTTTAGTTTGAAGGATACTATGCCCATTATTTAGCTGTTGAAAATACAAAAACAACGTAACGCTCGCTATTCACTCCTGTGCCCACACAATAAATAAAGTGAATAACAAAAATAGAGTTGTGGCACAGTTTAGGCAGATTTAAAAATCATATACAGAAAACAGATCATATATCTGAGAATAAACCTTGTCCTTACAAATGACAGGGTATCTATAAAACCAGTACTTAAGGCTAGGAAGCTTAAGTAAGTGTATAGATGGAAGTACAGTCACTGTTTTGGGAAGACCTACTAACCTGCCACTCCTATGTACAATGTCGTTTTTTATATACAGTATTTATTTATTCTTTTTTAGTATTATAGGTGTTCAAGTATAGGTTATGAACTGTATGTTTAGTATCTGTTTGCATTTTTATATTAATTCTAGTTTTATGGATGAATTATTCCTTGTCAATATTTGTAAGGACAAGGTTTATTCTCAGATATATGATCTGTTTTCTGTATATGATTTTTAAATGAGTGATGTCAATCAAATGCATAAAACTTGAATATATGAAGTTATCACATATAAATTTGCTCATATATATAATATAATATTTTTAAAATATTTTTAAAACAATTTTAATAATTTATATATATTTACATATTGATATAGATGTGATATGGTATCATAAGTATTTAGAATAGTTATGCAAGTGAAATACCATAGTATTTTAAACTTTGAATGAGAAATGAAGTGACACTTCGTTTTCATGTTGATGTTAAGTTTTAACAGGATATGACATATACATTTTTGAATGGTGTTTTCTATAAATGTGAGTGTTTGCCATTGACAAACTGTTACGGCCTGATGAAGACCTAGTTGAAAGCGCTATCCTGATTTTACTATTAAAAATTATTTGCTTTACTTCGCTGAACGCTTGAACAGTTACTTTGAGTTTTATACAAGTTATACAAGCTATTGTTCTGCGGAGGAGTCTGCTATAACTTGGAATTACTTGCAGCATTGTTCTGGAGTTTTAACATACTGTTTAGCACGTACATTGGTAAATTTGAATTATACTAACTCTGCCTAAACTGTGCCACAACTCTATTTTCGTTATTCACATTATTTAGCTGTGCCTCTGTCAAGCAACTGAGGTGATCCCTGCAATCTCCCATCCATTGGTCAAGATTTCTCTTGAACAAAGCCAGCGAGGTGCTCTGCCTCACATGTACCGGGATTTTGTTCCACAGCATAGGGAGTCTCTGGGTGATGAATCTGTCCCTCCAGCACGTCCTATTTATGACCGTGTCAAGGTTCAAGTCTCGTGCTCTTGTAGATCGGATGGATTTAGATTTTTTGAGGTGAAGCATGTTCATTAATTCCGGGTTGGACATGGCCTTGTATGTCAGGCACAGGTCACCTCTGAGCAGGCGGTAAGCGACTGAGTAGAGCTGGAGCTCCTTCAGTCGGGCAGCATAGGACATATTTTTGAGACCCTTTATCCTTTTGGTGAGGAACTTTTGGGGCCTTTCCAATTGCTGCAGGTGTCGGGTCAGATACATTCCAAATGGGGCGTTATACTCAATCATCGGTCTGATGAGTACAGGGGAATGATGACCTCCCTTGACCTAGATGTGAATCCCTTCATGATCAGGTGGGCAATGTAGAAGGTCTTCCTAGCTACTTTGGCAACGTGGGTGTCAAATGAAAGGTTAATGTCAACCTGGGTCCCGAGATCCCTGATAACCTCTTCTGTGCGTAGTGGATTGCCACCTATATGGTAGCTGGGGGTAACCTTGTTTTTCCCCGAAGGGTATGACTATGCATTTTTTAGCGTTTAACTTTAGACCATGGCTTTGGCACCAGTTATCCGTTTCTATGAGACCCTTCTGAAGGATATCTGTGTCTGATGTGTTTTCAACTATGGCGCCCAGTTTGCAGTCATCTGCAAACTTTGTCAGCCATAATCCTCCTGTGCTTGCCTGTACTTCTGAAAAGTAGATGCGAACAAGTGGGCCCAGGACCGAGCCCTGTGGGACACCGCTTGTGACAGGCTTGGAATCAGACATGGTGCCAGCAACTCTGACCCTGTGGGTTCTGTCACTTAGCCAGTTTGCAACCCATCTTGTGACGTATGGGTTTACATTTAAGCTGGTGAGTTTTTCATGATGCCCGAGTGGGGTATTGTGTCGAATGCCTTTGCCAGGTCAAGGTAGGCTGTGTGGACTGCCTTGCCCTCATCAATGGCCTTGGTGACTGTTTCAAAAAAGTCAACCAAGTTTAAGAGGCATGATCTGCCCTTGACAAAGCCAAATTGGGTTTGATCCAATGTCTGCAGGTCCCCTATGTCTTTATTTATGAGTTCCATTATGATCCTCTCCATAGCTTTGCAGACCAGGCTTGTCAAGCTGATGGGACGGTAGTTTCAGGGTCGGTGGAGGCACCGCCTTTATGTAGTGGGACCACAGTTGCCGTACACCATTCCTTGGGTACGTATCCTGAGGTGAGGCTAAGATTAAACAGCTGCCCTAATTGCGGGTTTAATTCCTCAATGAGTTCGTGGAGCACACAACCGGGGACACCATCTGGTCCCATGGATGCTGTGTTTTAGGCCTGGGAGAGAGCTGTTCTCACCTGAGCATTTGAGATGTTTGGGAGGCTACAATCCTCTGGTATAGATATTTCTCCTTTTGTGGGGGGGAGGGGGGGAGAATTTGCACTGAACCTGTCAGCCAGTATGTTGGCAATGTCTGTAGGTTCAGTGATCTTTACATCATTTTGAACTAGTTCTGAGCATATCTGGGAGTTTCCTCCTAGGTTTCTAACATAACTAAAAAAGGCCTTTTGATTGTCTTTTGAGTCCTTGGCGATTTCTCTTTCAAAATTTGCCTTGGATGATTTTATGAGAGCTCTTAATTTTTTACTTATAATGATCAAGGGTGTCTTCCCTTTTAGGGATTTTGCTCTATCTTGTAGTAGCTTTCTCCTTTTGTTGTAGAGCTTGTTTATGGCTGGGGTCCACCAGACTGGACGCTTGCCTTTGGTACAAAGAGTCTTTGTTTTGTTTGGGATTGCCTGATCCATGCAGTCCTGGAGGTGCTGGTAGAAGGCATTTGTATGTGATTCAGCGGCTTTAGTGATGGTTTCCGCTGGTTCGGGGGCCTTGAAAGAGACCACACCAGTCCTAAGAAGTGTGAAGTCGGCTTTAGAGAAGTTCTTCACTGTAGTCTTTTTATCTGGGGTGGGGGCGGATGTGGACTTCCAGTGAGATTAGTTTATGATCTGACCTCACCAATGAGGGGTATACCTCCGGTGTTGAACATTGTGACCCCATGTTCGTGATGATGAGATCTAGTATGTTTTCGCCTCTTGTGGGTATGGTGACTAGTTGTTCCATGGCATTTGAGTTTATGAACTCTAGGAACCTTTGGGCTAGAGTGTTGGGGCTTGAGTAGTGATCCCAGTCTATATTCGGATAGTTCAAATCACCTACTTTGATGGTGTTTGGGGTTACATTTATCCCCTCCAGAGTTTTCTGGAAAGCTGTGTGAGGTTCCTGAGTTTGAAAGGGTGGCCTGTAACATGCTACAAATTGCAGAGCAGTCTTGCCTACGTTTAATTGCACCTGGATGGTCTCGGATGCATCGTGCGTTGCCACCAACCTGGAGGTGAGGGTGTCTTTGATGAATATGGACACCCCTCCTCCTTTCTTGGTGTTGTCCGGATTTTGGGGCCGGAACGCATGATATGAGGTAAAACCTGATAGTGCCAGGGTGCTCTCAGGAGCCTTGAACCAGGTTTCAGTCACAGCACAAACATCGATGTTCTCCATACTGAGAAGGGCTTGGTGCGTGCATCTTGAGGTTGAGACTTCTGGCATTGAGCAGCATTACCCTTAGTTTTTTTTCCTTTGTTTTGTTCTAGGGTGGTAGGTTTAGAATTTGAGCCTTGGCTAAAAAAGGCACTATGGGGGTGGCAAGAGCCTTTGCCAATATCCGGAAGCCCAGGGGTGACAGGTGCAAGCCGTCCCTTGCGAAGCAGCGTGGCTTGTCCAGCATGTCATCCCAGGCAGACAGACATTGGATCCCCTTTGAATGACACCAGAGATTAAGCCAATTATTAAAGCTGATCATCTTGTCTCTGTATTGTGGCATCATTCTTAGTGAAGGTAGGATACTGCTCAAGGTCAGGGTCATACCTGCCTGGGCTACATAATCAGAGAGCTCCTCTATGTCTCTTTTCATGTAGTCCAGGGAGGTGCGTCTCAGGTCGTTCACACCAGCATGGACAATGACTGAGTCATACTTGTACCTGCTGTCGAGTGACCTGAGTGCTTGCATTATGTGGCGGATTCTAGCGCCCGACAGGCAGCTTACTGTGACCTTCTCCTTACTCAATCTGGTGAGTGGGACGTCAGTGTGTCTGACTATGGAGTCACCTATGACAAGAGTGTCTGGCATTGTGTTTGGCCGTAAGGGCTGTGACTGTTTGGCACACTGACTTTGTGGTCTATGTGTTGCATGTGTCTTGGTCTGTGGTGGCAGTTGTTTGGGTGTCTGCTTTGGTGGCCTCTGCTGTTTTGGTAGATTTTTGGTCAGAGCCTCCGAGTATGTCTTTCTGTGTTTATGTGTATGATATGAAGTTGTGATAGTGCTATGTGAGACTGGGTTTGTGGTGTGTGTGGTTACCTTCTCCTCCTGTCTGGTCTTGCCAGTCCTATGTTGAGAGAGCTCAGCCTCCAGTTTGGCTATATAGTTGCATCTCTCGCATGTGTTTGTGTTTTGTGGGAGAAGGAGAGGGTTGTCTGTGTACATGAGGCAATTGTAACATTGCCTCAATATTCTAGATTCATCAGCTGAGCAGGAGAGGACACTAGCAACTGACCCCACGACATGCTAGAAGGAAAAGTTAAAAACTTTGTGTAGATGGGTTTGAAAAGACTTTGAGGGATGTGGATGATCGAAAAGGGGTATTAGGCTGGTAGGGTGCTATGTATAATAAAAAGTGCTATATCAGAGTAAAGAGTACTTTGGGAGCAAGTGCTAGGCTATCCGGATAGAGAATAGTCACTTAGGAATCAAGTAGATCTAAACTTATTAGGTATAGAATAGGGTAGTTAGATTAGCAGTACAGCTTAGGAAGAGCTGTTCTAAGGGAAAAATGAAGAGTGGACTTTAGGTAGCCCGAATAGTTTAACCTTGATTAACCGCTGCTGCTCTTGTGTGCTCCTGTGGCAACTCCGCGCGAAATCGCGCTAAGGCGCGCTAAAGCGTGCTTTATAGCAGGGGGCTGGAAAAGACAGGAAATGACCCAAAATGGCCAATAAACTACAAGTTACTGCCTTAAACCACTCCTCTGAGGACAAACAGGCAGCTTAGTACTCCCCACTCTCACTGGTGAGTAAAGAAACTTCCCCCTGACCAAACAAGGAAAATGGAGAAGTACAGGAACCAAGACAAAGCCCAGGGATCAGCAAAATCTGATCACTGGAACACTAGCTCGGAAAGTATGGAAAACAAGGATTTTTTTTTGTTTTTTTTCAAGTTTTTTTACACAGATAGACAGAAAACACAATAAATGCTGTACTTTTCGACTAAATGCTATCAAAAGCTAGTACACTTGAGTGTATTAGCCTGTAGTTTAACTTTTAAGCAAAACTTAAACTAGCAAGTGCAGTAAACAGTTTGAGCTTGTAAAAACAGTAAAAACAGGTAATACTTCGACAAAATAAGCAGAAACAGTGGTCGAAAGTCACAAAAGGTCGAAAAAGCCAAGAAGCATACTTAAAATCTGGAAAGTTTGTCTTTTCTGGTCTCTGCTGCTCTAGGAACTCTGCTGGACACCACGAGGAGCTGTGCTGAGTTCTCTACAGCTGGAAAAGCCCGCCAAAGCGTGCTTTATAGCAGGGGGCTGCAAAAGGCAGGAAATTACCCAAAATGGCCAATAAACTACAAGTTACTGCCTTAAACCACTCCTCTGAGGACAAACAGGCAGCTCAGTACTCCCCACTCTCACTGGTGAGTAAAGAAATTTCTCCCTGACCAGACAAGGAAAATGGAGAAGTACAGGAACCAAGACAAAACCCAGGGATCAGCAAAATCTGATCACTGGAACACCAGCTAGGAAAGTATGGAAAACAAGGATATTTTTTTTGTTTTTTTCAAGTTTTTTTTACAAAGATAGACAGAAAACACAATAAATGCTGTACTTTTCGACTAAATGCTATCAAAAGCTAGTACACTTGAGTATATTAGCCTGTAGTTTAACTTTTAAGCAAAACTTAAACTAGCAAGTGCAGTAAACAGTTTGAGCTTGTAAAAACAGTAAAAACAAGTAATACTTCGATAAAATAAGCAGAAACAGTGGTCGAAAGTCACAAAAGGTCGAAAAAGCCAAGAAAAATACTTAAAATCTGGAAAGTTTGTCTTTTCTGGTCTCTGCTGCTCTAGGAACTCTGCTGGACACCACGAGGAGCTGTGCTGAGTTCTCTACAGCTGGAAAAGCCCGCCAAATCGTATTTTATAGCAGGGGGCTGGAAAAGGCAGGAAATGACCCAAAATGGCCAATGAACTACAAGTTACTGACTTAAACCACTCCTCTGAGGACAAACAGTCAGCTCAGTACTCCCCACCCTCACTGGTGAGTAAAGAAACTTCCCCCTGACCAAACAAGGAAAATGGAGAAGTACAGGAACCAAGACAAAGCCCAGGGATCAGCAAAATCTGATCACTGGAACACTAGCTAGGAAAGTATGGAAAACAAGGATATTTTTTGTTTTTTTCAAGTTTTTTTACACAGATAGACACAAAACACAATAAATGCTGTACTTTTCGACTAAATGCTATCAAAAGCTAGTACACTTGAGTGTATTAGCCTGCAGTTTAACTTTTAAGTAAAACTTAAACTAGCAAGTGCAGTAAACAGTTTGAGCTTGTAAAACAGTAAAAACAGGTAATACTTCGATAAAATAAGCAGAAACAGTGGTCGAAAGTCACAAAAGGTCGAAAAAGCCAAGAAAAATACTTAAAATCTGGAAAGTTTGTCTTTTCTGGTCTCTGCTGCTCTAGGAACTCTGCTGGACACCACGAGGAGCTGTGCTGAGTTCTCTACAGCTGGAAAAAGCCAAAAGCGTGCTTTATAGCACGGGGCTGGAAAAGGCAGGAAATTACCCAAAATGGCCAATGAACTACAAGTTACTGACTTAAACCACTCCTCTGAGGACAAACAGGCAGCTCAGTACTCCCCACTCTCACTGGTGAGTAAAGAAACTTCCCCCTGACCAAACAAGGAAAATGGAAGTACAGGAACCAAGACAAAGCAGGGATCAGCAAAATCTGATCACTGGAACACTAACTAGGAAAGTATGGAAAACAAGGATATTTTTTTTGTTTTCTTTCAAGTTTTTTTACACAGATAGACACAAAATACAATAAATGCTGTACTTTTCGACTAAATGCTATTAAAAGCTAGTACACTTGAGTGTATTAGCCTGTAGTTTAACTTTTAAGCAAAACTTAAACTAGCAAGTGCAGTAAACAGTTTGAGCTTGTAAAAACAGTAAAAACAGGTAATACTTCGATAAAATAAGCAGAAACAGTGGTCGAAAGTCACAAAAGGTCAAAAAAGCCAAGAAGAATACTTAAAATCTGGAAAGTTTGTCTTTTCTGGTCTCTGCTTGTCTTGGAACTCTGCTGGACACCACGAGGAGCTGTGCTGAGTTCTCTACAGCTGGAAAAGACCGCCAAAGCGTGCTTTATAGCAGGGGCTGGAAAAGACAGGAAATTACCCAAAATGGCCAATAAACTACAAGTTACTGCCTTAAACCACTCCTCTGAGGACAAACAGGCAGCTCAGTACTCCCCACTCTCACTGCTGAGTAAAGAAACTTCTCCCTGACCAAACAAGGAAAATGGAGAAGTACAGGAACCAAGACAAAGCCCAGGGATCAGCAAAATCTGATCACTGGAACACTAGCTAGGAAAGTATGGAAAACAAGGATTTTTTTTTTTTTTCAAGTTTTTTTACACAGATAGACAGAAAACACAATAAATGCTGTACTTTTCGACTAAATGCTATCAAAAGCTAGTACACTTGAGTGTATTAGCCTGTAGTTTAACTTTTAAGCAAAACTTAAACTAGCAAGTGCAGTAAACAGTTTGAGCTTGTAAAAACAGGTAATACTTCGATAAAATAAGCAGAAACAGTGGTCGAAAGTCACAAAAGGTCGAAAAAGCCAAGAAAAATACTTAAAATCTGGAAAGTTTGTCTTTTCTGGTCTCTGCTGCTCTAGGAACTCTGCTGGACACCACGAGGAGCTGTGCTGAGTTCTCTACAGCTGGAAAAGCCCGCCAAAGCGTGCTTTATAGCAGGGGCTGGAAAAGACAGGAAATGACAAAATGGCCAATGAACTACAAGTTACTGACTTAAACCACTCCTCTGAGGACAAACAGGCAGCTCAGTACTCCCCACTCTCACTGGTGAGTAAAGAAACTTCCCCCTGAACAAACAAGGAAAATGGAGAAGTACAGGAACCAAGACAAAGCCCAGGGATCAGCAAAATCTGGTCACTGGAACACTAGCTAGGAAAGTATGGAAAACAAGGATTTTTTTTTTTCAAGTTTTTTTACACAGATAGACAGAAAACACAATAAATGCTGTACTTTTCGACTAAATGCTATCAAAAGCTATTAGACTTGAGTGTATTAGCCTGTAGTTTAACTTTTATGCAAAACTTAAACTAGCAAGTGCAGTAAACAGTTTGAGCTTGTAAAACAGTAAAAACAGGTAATACTTTGATAAAATAAGCAGAAACAGTGGTCGAAAGTCACAAAAGGTCAAAAAAGCCAAAAAAAATACTTAAAGTCTGGAAAGTTTGTCTTTTCTGGTCTCTGCTGCTCTAGGAACTCTGCTGGACACCACGAGGAGCTGTGCTGAGTTCTCTACAGCTGGAAAAGCCCGCCAAAGCGTGCTTTATAGCAGGGGGCTGGAAAAGGCAGGAAATGATCCAAAATGGCCAATGAACTACAAGTTACTGACTTAAACCACTCCTCTGAGGACAAACAGGCAGCTCAGTACTCCCCACTTTCACTGGTGAGTAAAGAAACTTCCCCCTGACCGAACAAGGAAAATGGAGAAGTACAGGAACCAAGACAAAGCCCAGGGATCAGCAAAATCTGATCACTGGAACACTAGCTAGGAAAGTATGGAAAACAAGGATATTTGTTTTGTTTTTTCAAGTTTTTTTACACAGATAGACACAAAACACAATAAATGCTGTACTTTTCGACTAAATGCTATCAAAAGCTAGTACACTTGAGTGTATTAGCCTGTAGTTTAACTTTTAAGCAAAACTTAAACTAGCAAGTGCAGTAAACAGTTTGAGCTTGTAAAAACAGGTAATACTTCGATAAAATAAGCAGAAACAGTGGTCAAAAGTCACAAAAGGTCGAAAAAGCCAAGAAAAATACTTAAAATCTGGAAAGTTTGTCTTTTCTGGTCTCTGCTGCTCTAGGAACTCTGCTGGACACCACGAGGAGCTGTGCTGAGTTCTCTACAGCTGGAAAAGCCCGCCAAAGCGTGCTTTATAGCAGGGGGCTGGAAAAGGCAGGAAATGACCCAAAATGGCCAATGAACTACAAGTTACTGACTTAAACCACTCCTCTGAGGACAAACAGGCAGCTCAGTACTCCCCACTCTCACTGGTGAGTAAAGAAACTTCCCCCTGACCAAACAAGGAAAAAGGAGAAGTACAGGAACCAAAACAAAGCCCAGGGATCAGCAAAATCTGATCACTGGAACACTAGCTAGGAAAGTATGGAAAACAAGGATATTTTTTTTTTGTTTTTTTTCAAGTTTTTTTACACAGATAGACACAAAACACAATAAATGCTGTACTTTTCAACTAAATGCTATCAAAAGCTAGTACACTTGAGTGTATTAGCCTGTAGTTTAACTTTTAAAGCAAAACTTAAACTAGCAAGTGCAGTAAACAGTTTGAGCTTGTAAAAACAGTAAAAACAGGTAATAATTTGATAAAATAAGCAGAAACAGTGGTCGAAAGTCACAAAAGGTCGAAAAAGCCAAGAAAAATACTTAAAATCTGGAAAGTTTGTCTTTTCTGGTCTCTGCTGCTCTAGGAACTCTGCTGGACACCACGAGGAGCTGTGCTGAGTTCTCTACAGCTGGAAAAGCCAGGCAAAGCGTGCTTTATAGCAGGGGGCTGGAAAAAACAGGAAATGACCCAAAATGGCCAATGAACTACAAGTTACTGACTTAAACCACTCCTCTGAGGACAAACAGGCAGCTCAGTACTCCCCACTCTCACTGGTGAGTAAAGAAACTTCCCCCTGACCAAACAAGGAAAATGGAGAAGTACAGGAACCAAGACAAAGCCCAGGGATCAGCAAAATCTGATCACTGGAACACTAGCTAGGAAAGTATGGAAAACAAGGATATTTTTTTTGTTTTGTTTCAAGTTTTTTTACACAGATAGACACAAAACACAATAAATGCTGTACTTTTCGACTAAATGCTATCAAAAGCTAGTACACTTGAGTGTATTAGCCTGTAGCGATTTGGGGAGGAAGAGTAGAAGTTTTTTTTTTTTTAGCATTGAGAAGTAGTTGATTATTGGTCAGACATTTTTCGACTGAAAGGAGGGAATCTTGAGTAAGAGCAAGGAGGTAGGGAAGGTTATCAGAGCACAAATAATAGTGGAGTTGTCTGCATATTGTACTAGTGAGGAGTTTGGACAGGAAATGTGTAGGTTATTTGTAAAGATTTTAAAAAGGAGAAGTCCAAGGAGTGACCCTTGGGGGATACCTGTGTTCATTGGGAGGAAGGGGGAGAAGGCAGAAAGCCATTTGCCGGATTCAAATCTGTTGGAGAGGTAACTGGAGAACCATAGTATAGTACAAGAGGAAAGGTTAAGGGAAGAAAGATGGGAGAGCAGTAGGGTATGGGAAACGATGTTGATGGCTTTAGATAAGTCAAGGAAGAGGCATGAGATTAGTTTGTTATTGTCCCGTGCTTTGGCAATATTCTGTGTAAATAAAATGAGAGCTGTAGAGGTGCTGTGGTGAGGACAGAAACTGTGTTGGGTGGGAGTTAACTGGTTGTCTTGTATGATATGTTTGAGAAGCTGGTTATGAATACATTTTTCTAGAATTCTGGATAAGGAGGATAGTATGCCGATAGGTCTGCAGTTGGTTGATTCAGTTGAATTGCCACCTTTGTGGAGGGGTGTGCCATAGGACTTTTTCCAGATGTCAGGGACTGCATTCTCTTGAATTGACCTGTTTACTAATATGGAGACTGGATGTACAACAGAGTTAGCTGCAAGTTTAAGGAACAGAGGAGGTAAGTTGTCAGCAAAGGGGGAGCAGGTTTTCAGTTTGGTAAGAAGAGATTAGATGTATGCAGTAAGGACAGGTTTAAGACAAGTGTGGGTGGACTGGTAGAGGGAAGGGGATCCGAAGGTGAGAGGGAGGTGTTGTCAGGTTAAGTTAACTTTTTTATAGAGTTGATGAAGAAGTAATTAGGAAATTAGGTGGTGTCTGTTGGTGAGCTGTTAGGACAGGGTCTGGGGGTAGAAGGGTTGCCTGGATGTAAGAGTTTGTTGAAACTATTCCAAAGCTTTTTCTTGTTGGAGGTGGGGTTATCTAGTGGTTTTTGATAGTATTGTTTTTGTCCAGAACAACTTGTTTCTTGGTTAGGTTCCTAAGTTCTCGATAGGTTTGGAGATGGCGATGGGAGTTTGTTTTTTCAAGATTTTTCAGGTGCTGTCTAATTTATATATTAGTTTATGGGTGGATTGGGTTAACCATGGAGCAAAGTTTGTTCCTGTTCTTATTTTTCTAGTGGGGACTAAGGAGTTTAGGAAATTCTGGAAGGTGATGTTAAATTTGGAGACAGCCTCATTGGAAGGGAGGGTGTAGAGAAAGGACCAGTTAGTAGAGGAGAGAAGATTATTGAAGGTATCTGGGCAGAAATTAGAGCAATTATGGATGTATTTGTATTGGTGAGGTTTTATCAGATGAGGTGAGCCAACTCTGAGGTTAAAATATCCTCCCAGGTAAAAATAACCATAAGACCTTCTACAGCTAAGTCAGAAAGCTCAAGGGCAGCACACAGCAATGTGCCTAACTGAAGGTTAATGTTGCACATTCACCAAGCCTGGTGATATAACAAACCTGTTAGTAGACAAATTCAGTTCCAACTTTACCCCCATCTCGCCCCCCAAAATCCTCCAGTAATACCCTGGAACATAACCACTCCAAATATAACTAGGGACCATGCACTGGTTACATTCACAAAAGCCAAGAATATGGCCTCAGTAGGGCCCCAGTAACATTCCAGGATGCCTCATGAATAGTCTAAAATATGACTTATCAGGACCCCTGGAGTCATTATTTAACTATAGTGTTAAAACAGGCTTTGTGCCACATGAATTGAGGACTGCAATGGCCAACCCCCTTCATAAGGGAGGACATTCACAGATCCTGGAAACTGCAAACTCATTAGTCAGACTAGTATTATTTGCAAATCCATGGAAAGAATTATCATGGAAATTATCAGCAAGGACATAAGAGACCTCCAGACAATGGATCCATTCCAGTTTGGCTTTGTCAAAGGAAGGTCATGCTTACTCCATCTAGTCAAATTCTTTGACAAGGTCACTAAGGTAATGGATGAAGTGAATACTGAGCATACTGCCTACCTCTGGCTAAGGCATTTGATACAATAACCCATGTGGGCATTGTCAACATTCTTACTAAGTGTAAACCAATTTATAGCATGCTAGAAGACAGCTAGCTGGCTCACTTATAGGATCCAGGAGGTTAGAGTCAGTGAGGCCACCTCCACAACAAGGCCAGTCACCATGAAGTCCCCCAGAGCTCTTTGTTAGGCCCACTCCTCTTTGGCATCTGCTTTTCAGATATCAAAGTCAATGTCAAAAACCTCTGGTTAACCAAGTTCACAGATAATTGCAAATTAGGAGCAGTCATTGCATCCCTGCAAGACAAGAACACCCTTCAGGAATGTCTAATACAGATAAACACTTGATGCCAAAGGCATAGCGTAATACTCAGTACCAAGAAATGCATTATAGTACCTTTTGGAAAGTGTGCCATCCTGAGTAACTATGTCATTAATAAAACACCCTTAAAAATTGATTCACTAGTCAGGGATCTGGGAACTCATGTAGACAGTAACCTAACCTTTGACTAATGAGTCCAAGATAGTAAGAAAAAACTTTTATGTTGCCTAGCTTATAAGCAAGGACAAGGCATTTAGGTCCAGAGGGGTCATAATACAACTGTAGTTCATCCTCATCAGGCCCATAATAAGAGCATAATTCCCCCTTCAGCATGTACCTGACCAGACATATGCAACAAATGGAATGTCCACAAAGGTTCCTTACAAAAAGAATACAGAGAGTAAATACATTTTTTCTGTGCTGATCACCTCAAAGCCCTGTCTCTTTAGTCTGTGTCATACAAACTTCTGAAAGGTGATCTTTGCCTGGCTTACAAGGCATCCATGGACCCTGTTTTGATGATTCTTTTGCACAAACAAACAGCATTAGAACTACTAGATTCAAATATCTACATTTTGCTTACAGCATAAATAGAACATGTTGGAGAGGGGTCTACTTTGTTTCATTGAATCTCATTTCATTGAATTTCATTTCACCTTGACCATTTAGCTGAAAACACAAATTACTGAAAACTCATTTCACTTAGTCTAATTTCACTGAGCTGAACTTGGTATATATGGCACTGTGTAGAGTACTGTAAGGCAAGTAAAAGGTATATGCCCTTTTCCCCACTGTAGTACAATCCTGGAGTTAGTATATATATATATATATATATATATATATATATATATATATATATATATATATATATATATATATATATAGTTAGAGGGGTGTGGGGGTCACAGCCCCCCACATTGGGGGGTGTAGGGTGTGTAGCCCCACCACCTTATTTGTTTTATATTGTATTTTACCCAAAACTTCAAAACAATACATTTTAAATAATAGACATGCATAGTTGCAACACCAATGACTAACTCTCTCCAGAAGACAATATGTACTCAAACTATGTGGGGGGCTATGCCCCCCACACCCCCTAACTATATATACCAACTCTAGGATCACACTACAGTGGGGAAAAGGGCATATATATTTTGCTTGCCTTACAGTACTCTACACCATGCCATATATACTAACTGCAGTTCAGTGAAATGAGATTCAGTGAAATAAGTTTTCAGTAATTTGTGTTTTCAGTGAAGTGGTCGGGGTGAAATGAAATTCAGTGAAATGAGATTCAACTAAACAAAGTAGACCCATTGGAGAGACACATACGTTTCTCAGGATAAGTCCCATTGTTTGGGACAGGCTTCCCATCCATGTGAAGCAGAGCTCCCCCCTATCCCTTTTTAAGTTGGAACCTGGAAAAATGGATGGATAATCAGAAATTCTCCTCTGGTCTGGCTTCTGTGTTCATAGGCAGGTACTAGGCTATTGGCCCTATGACCTATATAAGCCTAGCCAAAAAGGTACCCTGGCTTTCGCCACCCAAGAAAATTATTTTCCTGTGCCCCTGTTGAGCAGAGCCACAGAGGTGATCCCTGGGGTGAACTTCCTATTTCCCATCCAATCATCAAGATTTTTCTTGAAGAGTGCTAATGAGGAGCTTTGTTTGATATAGATAGGTAGTTTGTTCCAGAGTAGGGAAAGTCTCTGGGACAGGAATTTATTCCTCCAGCATGTTCTGTTTATTGTGGTGACAAGGTTTAGGTCCCTAGAGCGTGTAGCTCTGAGGGATTGGGGTTTCTTTAAGTGGAGCATGTCCAACAGCTCTGGGTTTGACATAGCTTTGTATGTTAGGCAGAGATCGCCTCTGAGTAGGTGACATGCGACGGAGTAGAGCTGGAGTTTTTTTGAGACGGTCTGCGTAGGGCATCTGTTTGAGGCTGGTAATCCTCTTTGTGAGGTATTTCTGTGGCCTTTCCAGTTGTGGTAGATGTGTCTTGTGAGGTACATACCAAAAGGAGCATTGTATTCTATAATGGGTCTAATAAGTGACGAGTAGAGGGGAACAATGACCTTTTTTTTCCTGGATGAGAAACCTTTTGTGATGAGGTGTGCAACGTAGAATGATTTCCTGACTACTGTGTCAATGTGATAATCAAAGGAGAGACTACTGTCCATCTGTGTCCCAAGGTCTCTTATCATACTTTTGGTGTTAAGTAGACTACCACCTATGTGGTAGCTCATGGGTACAGAGTTTTTACCAAATGGGATGACAATGCACTTTTTGGCACTGAGCTTGAAGCCATGGCTTTGACACCAGCCATCTATCTCAGTGAGGCCTTTTTGTAGGATGTCCACATCATTAAGAGTTTTGATTATGGCTCCTAGTTTGTAGTCATCTGCAAACTTCATTAGCCAAAGGCCTTCTCTGTTAGCCTGTACTTCAGAAAAGTAGATACCAAACAGGAGAGGACCTAGAACTGAACCCTGTGGTACTCCACTTGTCACTGGTCTGAAGTCAGACTTGGAGTCTGCGACTTTCACAGTGTGGGTTCTGTCAGTGAGGCAATTGGCAACCCATCTTGTGACATAGAGATTTATACCTAGTTTAGTGAGTTTATCTATAATTCCAGAGTGGGGGATGGTGTCAGAATCCTTGGCGAGATCTAGATAGACTGTGTGAACCACCTTACCCTTGTCTACTGCTTTGGTGACTGCTTCAAAGAAGTCTATCAGGATTAGGAGACATGATCTGCCTTTTACAAACCCGAACTGGGTGGGGTCCAGAGTTTGAAGATTACCAATGTCTTTGTTTATAAGTTCCATGATGATACGTTCCAGGGCCTTGCAGACCAGGCTAATTTGGCTAATGAGGTGGTAGTTCCCAGGGTCCGTGGTGGCTCCCCCTTTGTGGAGTGGGATAACCATCGCTGTGTGCCATTCAGTGGGCACAAAGCCTGAGGTGAGGCTATGATTGAACATGGTGCTTAGGTGGGGTGCCAGTTCATTCTGCAGTTTGTGTAGAATGCAGACTGGGATGTTGTCAGGTCCCATGGATGTTGTGTTCTTGACTTTGGAGAGTGTGGTTTTTACTTGTGCAGCTGTGATTACAGGAACTTTGCATTCTTCAAGTATAGAGATGGGCCCTTTAGAGGGTGAGAGGGGGGTAAAGTTAGCACTGATCCTATCTGCCAGAATGTTGGCAATATCAGTTGGTTCTGTATATTTAGTGCCATTGTGCTGTAACTCAGAGCAGATCTGAGTGTTGCCATTGAGATTCTTGACATAGCTGTAGAATGCTTTATGGTTGTCTTTAGAATTAGTGGTGATTTTATTTTCGTAACTAGCTTTGGAGGATTTTATGAGGGATCTCAGCTTCTTACTGAGGCTGACTAGGGAGTTCCTCCAATCATGGGATTTTACTTTTTTGCAACAGTTTCTTTCTTGTGTTGTAGAGTTTGTTTATGGCAGGGGACCACCAGATTGGCTTCCTTTTTGTGGAGGATAGTATCTTGGTTCTGTTAGGGATAGCACAATCCATGCACTCGTGTAAGTGCTTATAAAGTGCATTTGTGTAGGATTCAACAGTCGTACCTCTATTGTCTGTCTGCATAGGTGTCGAGAAGTTTTCCACTTCTGTCTTAAGAAGTGTGAAGTTGGCTTTGGAGAAAGTTTTACGGTGGTTTCCCTAATGGGGGGTGGGGACGGGATGTGGATATCTAGGGTGATTAGCTTGTGGTCGGATCTGACCAATGAGGAATTGACCTCTGGTGTGGAACGCCGGTCGCCCATGTTGGTAATGACCAGGTCTAGGATATTGCTGCCCCTGGTGGGGGTGTGGATACGTTGTAGATTATAAGTGATGTCTCTGAAGAACAGAGGCAGTCAATAAATCATCCCCTATAAATCAAATATAAATCAATTTTGTGGGTCACCTTTGGGTTTCCCAACTAGGCTTTTAAGCGCCCTAGTGGTTATTAGCGTAGTATACACCTATGAATCTATGAACCCATGAATCTATGAAATAATATTACATAACCATCTGATGTTGTGGCTATGACAACTGGGTGGAGGATAGGATTGGTTGGATGAAAGTAGATGAACTTATTTTTGCTCATTTTAAACAGTCACTATATGGCTTTGAAGGGCTAGTGTGCTATTGTGAAAACCAAAATGGAATACTTAAAATGGATATTCAATATGCACAAAAAGAGCAGGCATAATTGTCGTGGTTGTTTTCTGTGGAAGAAAATGAATAGCTGCCTGCTGCTGTTGCTTATTATTTTGACTATTTAGGACTAATTATTTATTTATTTATTTATTTATTTATTTATTTCTGTTTGATTACCGGGGGGTCCACTGGGCATTGGTAGCCCATTTTCAGTGGAGGCCCGGGGAGAAAAGCTCCAAAACAAGGAATTTCAGCAATTCAAATATTATGTTTACTAAAATGAACTCAATTAACATGAAAAGTTAATGGGTAGTCTGAATAACTAAAAAAAAACAGGTAGTTACAACAGAAAGAAATACAACAATTTCAATTTTTAGTTTGGTACGAAATGCATCACATGAGTAATACATGTTTTACTATGTTGTTCACTAAGTGTAATACTTTAGAAAGAGGAGGTTAGTCTGGGGCGAATGGAGTAGAAAGCTTAGGGTTTATAGGCAGAAGAGTGCAGTTGCAAATTCTGTTTTGAAAAAGGTAGGAATGAAGCTGGTTTTTGAAGTTATTTATGTTGGTACATTTCCTAAGTGACAAAGGCAGGGCATTCCATTTTTTAGCAAGGGTAAAGGATAAGATAGGGCTGACAGCAGGGCGCTGGAGTTTATTAACAGTGATTAGGTTTTGTTGAGAAGATCTAAGTGGTCTAGGGGGGGTATAGGGGAGTAGAATGTAAGAAAGAGCAGGGCAGTTAGAGGGGTTTTGAAACAGCTTGAAGGCTGTGGTGAGTTGGAGGAGGTTAAGTTGATTGGGAAGTTCAAGCCGGGTACGGGAGTGAAGGGAGGAGCAGTGATGTGAAGAAGATTTTACAAGAGTTGCAAATCTAGCGACTTTGTTGTAGCATAACTCTAGTTTGGTGGTAAGAGAGGATGAGAGATTAGTGAGCAGGGGGCACTGTATAGGAGGTTTGGAAGGAGGAAGGTGGAAGCAAGGGTTAGTCTAGAATGAGGAGAGAGGAAGTGATTGTTTCTATACAGTAGACCCAGTTTTATATGTGTTTTTTTGATGTTTAGTAGGATGTGGGAATTAAATTTTAGTTGATTGTCGATTGTGACACCAAGAAGTTTGGTGGAGGGTACGATCTCGATGCAGGAGTTGTTGAGGCTGGAAATTTGAAATGAGTTTTTGTCAAGGGAGGAGGATTTAGATGGAGAGAAAAGGAGTATTTTAGTTTTGTTGGCTTAGGAGAGGTGATTTTGTAACATCCAGTTTTCAGTGGTAGAGAAGGCACTTTGAGTTAGGGCTTGGAGGTCTGTTAGGTTGGGGGCAGAGCATATCAAAGTAGAGTCATCAGCATATTGTACAATTTTTGTGTTAGGGATGGCTTTGTAGAAATCATTTATGAAGATATTGAATAGTAGTGGGCCAAGTATGGAACCCTGAGGAACTCCTGTAGGGGTTGGAAGAAAAGTCGAGGTGGCTTGGCCCCATTTTACAGCTTGGGATCTATTAGAAAGGTAGCTGTTGAACCAGGAAAGGGATTCAGGGCAAAGGTTGAGGTTAGATAGGTGATTTAAAAGGTGGGTGTGAGAGATGGTATCAAAAGCTTTAGATAAGTCTAGTAGGACAGTGGATACTAAATTACCGGAGTCACGGGAAGAGTTGACTGAGTGTAGAAAGGAGAGGAGGGCAATATTTGTGCTATGACCTGGGCGGAAACCGTGTTGGGTAGGAGAGAGAAGGCGGTGCTTAGTAAGGAATGGCAGGAGTTGTAGTTGGATACATTTTTCTAGAATTTTGGATATAGGGGAAAGAATGGCTATAGGGCGGAAATTTGAGACAGAACAGTTTTTGCCACCTTTGTGGAGGGGTAGGATGTAAGCGCTATGCCATAGTAAGGGAACGTAGGATTCAAGTAATGATCTATTAATTAGGATGCTGATAGGTAGAGCAATAGAGTCAGAAGCAATTTTTAGGAAGGCAGATGGGATGGGGCATTGGAGCAAGGTTTTAGTTTTGAAGGGAGTTTCTTTATTTGGTCGGTAGATACTGGTTGCAGTTTGAAAAGGGGTAAGAACAGTTTAATGAAGACTGAGTAGTGGCATGGGAGAGGTGATTGTTGGGAAATGTTTTAGTTAGCTCAGCAATGGTAGAGGTGAAGAAGGAATTAAACAGGAGAAGCAATTTCGGTCGGTTTTGCTGGTGTCTGGACAGGGGTTATTTTAGTACCTGGTCTGAGGAGTGAATTGATGGAATTCCAGAATTGTTTTGGGTTTCTAGCATGGTTTTCTTGAAGTTGGATGTAGTAAGACTTCTTGTCTCTTAATGATTTGTTTTTGGTTAGGTTTCTTAACTGCTTATATTTAAGGAGTATTACAGGTTGTTTGTGTTTATGGTAAGTTTTCCAGGTTTTGTCTCTTTGGAGCATTAACTTTTTGTATTTTTGTGAGCCAAGGGGATGTTTTTAGCTTTAACCTTATAAGTCTAGTTGGGGCTTGGGAGTTAAGGACGGCTAAGAATGTTGAATTAAAGTAGTGGACGGCTTCATCTAGTGGTAATAGTTTTAGAGGTTTCCAGTTGAGAGTTTAAGTGAGTCAGAGAAGGAAGTAGGGTTAAAGTTAGAGAGGTTCCGAGTATGAGTGTAGTGGTGGGAGTGGGGAGAGGAGGAGGTAGCTCATATAGCATAGGCAGGGAGGTGGTCTCCTAAGGGGTCTGGAGAAGTGTCAGATTTTATAACTTTATTTGGATGAGATATGAGAATCCAATCAAGTATGGAGCCAGGAGGATTTGCTTTGTTTGGTCTGGTTATGGAGTTAATGAGTTGGGAGAAATTAAATAGGTTAATGGTTATTGAGGGATTTTGGTTAGAGATTTTGCCCCAATCGATATTTACATCACCCAAAATGAAGGTTTCTAGATTAATATTAGAAGAAGTCCAGGAGAGGATGTCTTCTAGAGTATTAGTATTGTTGCCTGGAGGATGTAGAGACAGATGATGCAGATACTTTATGGCTGTTCATATTTAGAAGGCCGATAACCAGTTCAGTGTTATTAAATGATGGAATAGGGTTTGGGTAGGGAGTAATGGACAAGAGGTTGGAGTAGATTAGAGCAACACCACCACCTCTTTTATTAGGTCGATCGGACCGTAGAGAATGGAATCCTGGGGGTAGGAATTCAGAGTCATTAATATGAGGTTTTAGCCAGGTTTCAGTTATAGCTGCTATATCACTGGAGTTATGGTTGAGCCGGCATGGAAGAGGGGTAGTTTATTTTTTATGCTTTGGGCATTGATGGTGAGGAACTTGAGTTGTTTGTTGGAGGATGTCTTATATTTGTTGGGAGAATTTTTTGGATGGAATGTAGGACCTGGGTTGGGGTGAATATCTCTTGCTAAGTGAATGATAGTCGCATGGGGGAGGTGCTTATTAGTTTTATATTTTGATGGAAGGGGCAGGTAGATGTGTGGTTTATATTTAAGGTTTACATTCGCAGTTGGGAAATGTTTAATTTTCATGAAGAGTATTGAGTAGTAAGGAATTAATGAGGCGGATATGTTGTGGTAATGAGAGATAAGGTTGTGTTGCTGAGTAGGAGGAGGAGGAGGGAGTAGGTGGACATGAGTATAGCAAGTGATGTGGTATAGAGATATAAGTAGGAGAAGGAAGCAAGACAGTGGAAGGATTTTGGGAGGAGGGGACATCATGATGGTAGAGGTTGGTAAGTAAGTGGAGGAGAAGGGAGCCTGAACAGAAATAGGGGAGTGGTTAGAGAGAGGAAGGGATGGTCAGGGAGAGTTTGGATTGGTTGGAGGGGGGGGGAGGGAGAGATAGGGGAATAACGTAGATGCCCTGGGGTGGGTGGGAATTGGGGGTAGGGTAGGGGAATAGAGGAGCCCACAGGGCTTAACGGAGCGGCAGAGCCAGGAAGGCAGGAAGAGAGCAGGAACCTATCAGTGGGCTTTGAAATGCAGAAGCTAAGTACTGGGGACAGGGGATTAAGCAGAATAGAGAGGACTACAAAGTTTAGAATCAAGCATTGAGAGAAGAACAAAGCCGGAAGGTAGGGTTTGTATAATCTAAGAGAGAGAAAGAGTACAATGGAGTAGGGAATTGAGAATAGTAGGGAGAGGGTGCCACCTGGTGGACAAATGGGGAACCAGAACCCACCGGTGAATCCAATCAGGAGATCTCTAACTGGGTTGAGGTGAGGGAGAAAGGCAATGTGCAATCTTTTAATGTGTGGTAACTGTTTGAAACAAAGGTGAAATATACTACACTGTCATCTTTTAAACACCTTTATTGAATTATCACTTGTGATATTGAATTATCACTTGTGACATAGGAATATTTACATTTATATAAAAGTAATCAAACTGTATTAAGTTAAAATTAAAGAAAACTATATACTCATCTATTGCTATATATCATATAACCTAAACAACATAAAAATGGCAGGAATTGAATAATTTATGTAAACAAGAAACATCTTTATTAAACCATCACTTACAATATATAAGCAATTATATATATATATATATATATATATATATATATATATATATATATATATATATATATATATTTATATATATATATATATATATATATATATATATATATATATATATATAAACAAAACCATGCCTAACAATGCTAGTTGCAGGCATTTTGTATCACAAACCATACTGACGCACTCCCAGTTGCAAACATTATACATCACTTATAATCTACATAATCATTTTCAGTCAAACATTACATACCTCA